>NC_041401.2:50420638-50727781 GCF_900747795.2 Erpetoichthys calabaricus
GCATATTGTAATCTTTTTAGTTAGCCAATAAAAGGTGTCATTTTGCTTGGCTTTTCTCAAATAAAAATGAAATCTAAAACAAAATAAAGTTTGCAAAATGTAAAGGGGCCTGAATATTCTAAATCCACTGTATCTATTTCTTTAATTCTTTTAATGCATTCTTTTTCCTCAATTTTCTATGTATTAAAACTACAAAGGAGGGGTTGCTCCATACCCAAGTGCCTTTTTCCCATTAGGACCTAAGCACAATGGCACACTGCCTATTTGTTGAATGAAACAGAGAAAAGGCGAATAATAAGTGAAATGCTTTGTTAAAGCTAGGTAGGCTACTGTATGCAATCCCACATTGAAATGCAGTATGGTGCATGATAATCATTGTTATTAATCCCACAACACATCTATAACAAATATTGATGTTTTTGCTGTTTGTGCTTTTTTGTAGGAAAGTATGATTGCTGTAATGCCCTTGGCTCAAGTAGCTCATATAGACTTTGATTATTTTAGTTTTCCATAGGTGAGGGTTCAATGGTGTGCCTGTGGGTGGGAGTGAAAACATTACTTTACACCTGCGGTAAGAAAGTTGGAGAAACTAACAAACCGCAGTGGTGGAAAGTCTTATCTTTATGAATCTTTAAACAAAAAGTTTCTACAAATGACCATAGTTATCAACCACTCCTGTATAAAATACAGGAAATCGAGTTCTTGGGATGTTGTGAGAGGTGCTTTTTACAGGTTAGCGTGACTGCTGCTTAGTGCCACTTTAACACTGAATGAGAGAAAATTATGGTGTAGGAGTTGGTAAATATGAAAAGACAGAAACCCGTGCAAAACAAGTAAAAAGGTGTGCATCTGTTCTGTCTATGTTATGTTAGATGTTCTAACTGGCTTTGTTAAATGTTCTCAGTGAAACAGTGTTTTAAAGTGAAAATCGCAAGATAGTTGGCACAGGATGAGGAATCGTCCTTTTGGCTGTATGGTACCTTCTATAAAATGCCAGTCACAATTAATATTTTTTGTCAGATATCAGGAATCAAACACGTTAAATACGTTTTATGTATTTGAGCCTTTGGTGTTTTGCACTTCGTTCTCTGTGATAAATATATCACCAGTGACAAGTCAGTACTGATCTGTTGAATGCAGATCATGGCATCAGTGAAATGCTCTCTTTTTGACAAGATTATTGCTAGACCACCATGAGCATGCCCACTTTTGAGAATGTAACAATGTTATGTCATTTGTGAGGGATAGAAGAAATCAAGCCTTCATAATAAAAGGAACTAGTAGTCTGCACGACAGTGAGGTCTTTTAACGTCAATAGCGTTCAAACACTTTAGCAGGCTCACACACTTTGGTGATGTTACATGTAAAAGCTGTTTTTAACACAAGTTACATTGCACAGTTAAATCAAATTGTTTGAAATGAATTGGGCTTTTTTCATTTCTTTTTAGCAAATGCATATCCTTGATTGCATATTCCCCTCGCATGTGAATGTTTTCATTTTGACTTTTCTTCCCCGCAGTTCAAAAGCAGATATATTCTTCCTTTCAGGTGACTTTAGAAATGTGTGTATGTGTGAAAGTATGATAGTGGACTTTCACAGACCAGCATCCTGTTTAAAATGGGACTCTATCTTATAAGTGTTGTTGCTGGCATAGGTTCTAGTGAAGGGACAGAATACAGTACTAAATGGCTGATGTTTTGTTATTTTTTATATAATTTTAACAAAATAACTCTTACGGAGAAGCAGGGAAGCATCTTTAAAAGATAGCAGTCTTATTAAATTAACAGTAAGATGCAATAAAGCCATTTCTTGTGAGCAAAAAATGTGTGGAGTGACATTGAATTTAAATTTACAAGGCTGTATTAGCTTGCACAATAAATGAGGGACTGGGCAATTCTTAAGGGATGCATTTATGGACAGTTTTGTTTGCTTTCTATATTAAGGGCTCTGTTTGAATGAGTGAAAATGTTGCCATTATTTATATACTCAGTTCTCTTTTCCATATAATAACTCATTTATTCCAGTGGAAGGATTCAGAACGTGGGAGCCAAAACCTAAATAATAGTTTTTACTATAAAATCCAGAAGCTCACAACACCTTGAAAGCAAATAAGTATTGTTTTGTTTTTGGTGTTGTTATTGAAACATTTTAATACTTACAGCATATATAAAATAATTTTACATAGTACTTCAGGGTTCTAAATCATGCTGTAATAATTTCTTGCTGAAAGACTAATGCAGAAAAATAATGGTCAGTTCTCATGGTGTCCTCAATGTCTGATCCAAAATAATAATTTTATGGAGGAAAAAAATGTTTGCTTTGATGCGCTATGGTGTGAAGTGTTGGTGTTAAGGTTTGTGTAACTCTATAGGAACTCTTTTATTTGCTTTTTCCTCTTGCTAAAATATATCTTTTTTGATAGTCTGGCATAATCATCAATCATGGGCATACATTTTTCACCAAGTTTGGAAATATCAAAGTAACACCATATTTCCAATGAAACAAACATACAGTAAGAAAAAAGGACACTAATTTGTGCCCTGGATTAAAATCTAACAAACCCTCCTCTTCAAAGTTCCCCTCGTCCCCTTTTAAACCATTGCCTACCCAATGATATGTGTACATTTGTAATGTCAAGTCTAGTAGATCAGTTTGGATATCCGTTGATTTCAGTCATTCAAGTATACATTGATCAGCCACAAAATTAAAACCACCTGTCTAATATTATGTAGGTCTCTCTCGTGCCACCAAAGTAGCTATGGACTCCATAAGACCTCTGAAGGTGTCCTGTGGTATCTGGCACCAAGAAGTTAGCAGCAGAAATATTCAAATCCTGTAAGTTGCAAGGTGGGGCAACTTCATGGATCGAATTTCTTTTTCCAGCACAGATCTGGGGTATTTGGAGACCCTAGTCAACATCTTGAACGCCTTACAATGTTTCTCAGATCAGTCAAAAGTTTTTCAGCAATTTGTACTACAGTAGCTCTTCTGTAGGATCAGACCTATTGGGCTAGCCTTTCCTTCCTTTGTGTATCAATGAACCTTGGGCTCCCATGACCCTGTTACTGGCTCACCGGATGTCCTTCCTTGGACCAGTTTTGTTTTGTACTAACCACTGCATACAGGGGACACACCATATGACTTCTAACCCAGTCATCTAGCCATTATAATCTGTCTCTTCCTCTGATTCTTATGCTTGCCCGTTTCTGTATCCAACCATATTCACTTGCTGCCTAATATATTCCACCCCTTCACGGCTGCCAATGTTGTCCACTTTACCCGACACTGGTTTTAATGTGGCTGTTTGATATATATGGTGGCAGTACATTAATAGTCTTACTTCTTATGTCCAAAAGGCAACACTTCACAATGGTCTGTGGTGTGTCTATTTATATATATAGAAAGAAATACAAATTTATATAAATATAAATTGAGATATATGCATCAATACTAGTAGATTGGTTTGGATTTCCAGTCAGGCTCAGTGTTGTTCATCTCAGTTTAGAATCTCAGTTTCATTTCTTAATTGCTTAAGCATTATTGTCATCATTGTAAATATTTTTACATTAGAGTTGCTTACCTGTAGAACACTTTTAATTTTCAAAACTGTATTGGTTGAGGTCCTCATTTCACTTATATTACACTCTTGTCATTTAAAAACTGATCAGATCCCTGCCTCTTAACATAGTCCTGGCTCATTCCACCCAGCTCTTTACAATTCTTTCCCAGAAGCTGACTTATTGTTTTCAAACAAAACACAATGGAATTGATATTTCAGAAGCCGTTGAATGTGGTGCGATCACACTGCACTTGTTTCATAATATTCACTTTCAAAGCTTATGTTTATAACGTGCAATGTGGGTTTCACAAACTAAAATTGGCATAGGGATATTAAAGCTAGGAACAGTAGATCAGTGTGTGTAAATGAAAACATTCAAAGAACTAAGGAGCTTTTGATTGTCTGAACTTTACCTGGATGCACTAGCTCACCAACTGAACATAGAAAGACCTTGAATCTGCTTTGCTAGTTTTTTAATATAAGAGACATTATGCCAAGAATTTACTTTTCCATATTTTTTGCTATGAAAGTATCTGTCAGGGCTGATCACTTTCTCATTTCTTGAAAAAAAAAAAATATATATATATCCAAACTTGGACCTGCTTCTTATTCAAAGTTGTGTATAATGTATTTTTCTGTATATGCACTCTCCCCCTGACCACCATAAACATACACTGTTTATTAAGCATGTGAGTTGTTGTGTAAAGGTGAGAAAGGACAAGTATAAAATGTGCTTACTGTATCTTACTCTCTTACAAGGCAGATATAAAGAGAGAATTTTAACTACAGAGAAAGTTGCCTTTAGCCCGAGCATTTCAAAGGTACAATGAAATAATGAAATACTTGATTTAAGCTGTCACACAATTAAATTAATTTAATCAGTGATATTTTCTCCCCTGAATTCTTGTTGAGTGTAGCATACAAAGGATACATACTGTATAGTGTTTTACTAACTCCCATTAACATTTTTTCTTTTGCTGTTTCTTTAGATGCACAAACATATACACAGACACAGACATCTTTTTGCTTTCTATATATTCATTCCAATTTAAATACCATATCTAAACTTGACTATACATATATAGATATATACGAAACTGATGTATATACAGTTTCTGTCTCTCTCTCTCTCTCTCTCTCTCTCTGTGTATATATATATATAGTGTATGTAACATGTATATAACTGTTGTATCTGAATGAACATGTGAAGCAATTAGAAACCAACGTACAGATATATGAAAACCAGCATATACTGTATGTTGTACTATATTTATATCTAAACCAATGAATAAAATAGTTACATATCTGAACTAAGATATTCTATATTTAAAGAAAATTTATTTTCCGCAAAACATATATGTATATATTTTTATTCCCATTGCAACACATATATAATGATGTAAGTATTACTGTATACACAGTATATATGTGTATATTAATAACACAACATAATATAATTATTTATTTAATGTCTAGTGACTCTTGGAATTATTTTATCAATCAGAACTGAATATGAATATTTTTGATAACAGAAATCTCTAAATATTGTAATTAGGGTGTATGTAATCTGATATTTTTACTAAATCACTAGCCCAGATTGTTTCAGCTTGAATTGTTTTCTGCTAGAAGGCTATTTTCATGTCTTATTGACAACACAACTGTGTTTTAATGTTATGCTTTTGAATACTTCCAATTAGTACCAGATTGTTGCTGATCGGATAGAGTGGGAGTTGAAATTTAGTAACACAGTGTCTGCATTGCTTTAGCAATCCATTGGAAAAAATGGATAAATCTGAATGTAGACAAAGGCAGGACTGGAGCACAAACTATCGTGGCAATGTTTAAAACTGTGTAAAATAAACTATTCTGACAAGAGGGCTAAAGAATTGTTGGTAAATGTGTCCACTTTGAAGATGATTGTTAAAAGAATCTTATTTGTTTCAAGTAAAACATGCAGTTATATGTGGATTTTTGTTTTTAAATGCAGATTTCTCGTCATAGAAGAAATCATTCACAGCATAGCATTGCAGACATTTCTGCTGGAAACCACATTGTAAGTATTCATCTGTTTTATCACATTATATTGTTTATTTTTCATCTACTTTCCTTTTTTCATTAGCATTCCTCATTTGTATCGTCAAGTTGTGGGTGGTGAATATATATTAACACACCTAAACATATCAAACCTTCCATTGTACAAATGTGTGATAGTAATTTGTTTAGAGTAATGTATCACCTTTTCTCACTAATGAGTTGTAAAAAAATGCATGGAGCTGAAAATTGTAGTTGTCGATTGCATTCAGGATCTTATAATCTCCCCCCAAATTCTAAATAAATTATTCAACTTGTCTCTAACAGTGTATATATATATATATATATATATAGTATATAGTCAGTATAACTTTTATGTAACTTATATAAATATCATTTTCACTGAAGCTTGCATTGTCTTCATGTGTAAAGTCTTTTGAAATTTGTTAAATTCACGTAGACTAGAAAAGTTTCTGAAAAGCTGAAAGCCCCAGTACTGTGGAAATTTAGTGATAACAAAAAAAAAACATAATTACATACATTTTGAAGTAAGTTCCATAGCATGTATATTTTTATAATAGGAAACATGAAATATTATGTTGTTTCTATTAGAAAATATCACTTATTTACATAAATACTGGTTTACATTGTTACTATCAAAAGTTTTAATTCCTAGACAGTAATGACTACTGTACTGTGCACATAATTTCAAAAAAAGAGATAATTTTTTGTTTTATTATCAATAAATGATGTCCATTTTACAATATGTATATTCTGAAGTTTCGTGTTTTTGTTTTTAAAAAAGGGTAGTAATTTGTAAATGCTATCATCTCATGTGTAAAGGTAATAGCAAGGCCTAATATGTTTACATTTTTTCATCACTTTTCTTGTAGATGATTTAAATGTTCTTTTTTGAAGATTTGCAAGTAAAAGCATTGAGGAAATTGCATTTATCCTGAAAAGATGAAACGTAGGATTTGTTTAGTGTCTTAAGACAGTTTAGCCTCTTGATGCAGGAGTTATAATATAGTGGTTGGTACATTATGTGTCAATAACCCAGTGTTACACATTCATCCTCCATTTTGCTGAAAAATCTGAGAAAAACATCAATGTTTAAAACCTTTATTAACACCTTATCATTTTTAAGGGATACATTTTCGGCAAGTGAAAAGAATTATTTAATGCTATAAAAATTTAATTTTTTCATTTCCTCTTGCTTTATGTATTTTAAAAATCTAAAAAAAAAATCTGAATTTTTAAGATGAGTCTTTAATTGCAGAATGAACCTTGCCTGATCTAATGTGAACATGGGCTATTTTTCACATTGTAAAATTGTGCAATAAAAATATGAAAGGTTTTTCAGTTATGACAAACGCGCCCCTTTGAGGATAAAAAGGCATACACTGCCCGTCATCTTATTGTTCAATTCATTTTCTTTTAAAGTACTAATGCTAAAAAAGGCATACGTTAAAATGCTGTATTTTTTTAAATTATTTTGAAGGCTCTTCATGATCTAAAATGTTGACATTAAACTGTGAAATCTACTTTCTTTCAAAGTGCTGCTAAATGTGAATGTATACTTTGTTCCTCAGGAGGTCACTCTTTCCTGCTTTTTAAATCTTTCTACCAAGAATAAAAAGCGGCAGTGTGCTTACTCTGATGTTTGAAGCTACAAAATCGCAAAGATTATAATTTGATACATTTATATATTAATACTATCTTTTGTGGAATATATTCATTTTTAACACACTTTTTTCACATTTTAACAAATGATGAGTTTTGAATCATTTGTAAATGTATAAAAATGATGGTAACACTGTAGTGTAGGTACTGTAAATATGCATCTATTTCTCATGGACTATTATGTAACATGACCATAGCAAACACTTCTTTGGGTCTTCATAACACTTGCAAAGCATCAGTATCGTGTTTATTCACTGCAATGTGGAGTGCAGTTCTCTGCAGTGTGACCTTCTAACAGAACTTCATTTTGGAGTGGCCTGAGGTGGCTTAACTGAGACACATTTCTCTTGATATTACATGTTTAGTGTAAGACCTGGGAATCCTTCATATTAACAAATTATTTTACCATCAAGTCAATATGACACACTGCACAGAGATGAATAACCCAACTACTGACTCGACTGGGCTGCTATTGTGACCAGTGGCTAATGGTGTTTGCGGCTATTGCCTTGTTAAAGGACTACGTACGTTTGAACAAATTCCTACTGAAATGTGCTCATGTCCATGAGACTGTCTTATAAAGTGTAACCTTTAGCAATGTGGAAACTGAAACTAGAAATCTATCAGGGGCTACCGTTCAGTAGCTGCTTGGAAAAACTACAAGTTTTGAAATTGTGTCACAAATTATTACATTATACAATGTGTTATGTCCCAAAAATTGTTTTTTAGGATTCAGTGTGTGACCAAATGTATTATATTTTATTTATTTTTTTAAATAATTACTAAAAGCGCAATTTTAATGAAAGATCTTTTATTTCTTTCCTGTTTCCCCATTTATTAAATACAGTATATTTTTAACACATACATAGAATAATTCACAAATTTCAAATTCTATCTAACATGTACAGCCTCTTGGTTTCAAAGTCCACATTTATTTATGGTTGTTTATGTGAAGTAACTTGTTGTCTCTGATGCCACGAATATTTTGAACGTTTCAGTTATTTTGGTTGTCCTTTCACATCCCCAAAGATGTGCTCGTCAGGTCGATTAGTAACTCCAAATTGACCCTGTGTGAGTGTGACTGTGAGAGGGTATGAGAGCGGGCCTTGTGATCAACTGGTGTCCTGTCCAGGGCTGTTTCCTGCCCTTCACCTTGTCCTGCTGAGATAGCACTCAGCTCCCCATAACCCTGAATAGTATTAGGTGGATTTTAGAATGTTATATTATGGTACATTGCTATAGAAAAAAACCTTGGAACTTCAATTAAAAGCTTTCAAAGCATACTCATGGCTTTAGTTATTTCAAATGACACAAGTTGCATTTTTAATTTTACATTCTTTTTATATGTGCTATAATGTCTATGTTATAATATGATATCATAGGCTGAAAATAAGGTGCACTCTCAGTACGCTTCACACACATGTATCACTCTTGTCACTGGAGAACAGGCTGGATATGTGACTGACATGACGTCACAAAATGAGCTGGAAACAGGAATGGAAACAGCACCTTTGAGGTTAACGCCACATACAGTATCTGCCCAGCAGTACTGCTTTCCATTTTTCACACTTGTATGGAAATGCACTGTTAAAACAACTAAATGATTTGGCAGTAAAGTAGACAAGTGCAATAGATGAGTTTGTACTCCTTGCAAGGAATATATTTTACCACATGTGCTCACTAATCTGCCTTCTCTTTATGCATATAATTATGAAACTAAAGCAAATGAACAATCGAAAAAATATTTACACATCTATGTTATGATTCATGTCATGTAGTCTCACCTATGCAATCTGAAAACCCACATATGCAACAACTACAAAACAATGAATTCCAAAAAAGCATGAAGAATAACACTTTGAGGACATTTTCATTGCCTAATAAAAAGTTATTGAAATTAAAGACACCTTCTTGACACAACCTGCAAAGCCTGCTTAGAATACATTATGCACTATAATTTCATTTCATTTCATGTGAAGTGTCAGCTTTTTGATACGTCTTTCTTAAAGAAGCACTGACTATAGCAAGTGTGACTTTTTTTCAGGCCACTGAAAAAGGAGAATATTTGAACAAAGCTAAAATAGCAGATGGTGGCAAAAAGCTGAGGTAAGTTGAAAAGGCATTTTATAAAAGAAACTTATGTTATCAAGTTTTTCAGTGCAATGCAGATACACTTCCTAAATACCTGTAGTTGTCTCCACCGCACATCATGTACTGTATGAAGAACGTGCTCCAAGGCATTGATACAATCTTTTAAGGCTGCCCTTTTGTTTTCCATTTGGTACAGACACTTTTTAAATGCTAAAATGTTTCAGAATCTAATGTTCTATTAACCTTATGCCAACAAATATCTGTGAAATGGATGTTGAAGCTATTTATCATTTTGGCATTTCTACTTATTTTCTTTAATGTATTTTTATCTTTATTTATTGATATCCCATGTACTATCTTGGACTTGTTCGTCTTTGCTTGACACTGCATATCTTTGAACACTAAGGCATTTTTCCCTCTGATAGTGATTTTGGTAAAATTATTGAAGCAGAAATAAAAAGAAACAACACAAAGAATTTGACACTGTGGTTATTTGTACACATTTCTTCAGGTACTTTGTACACACTTTTAGAATTAAAATACATAAGTCTCCGTAGTTGCTGCAAAGCTAAAATCTGTACTAGGATAACTGTGTCTTTTTGTTTGTTGAATTTTTCATTACACCAGTTTTTATTTGATTATACTGCTTAAATATTAACACAGATGATCTAGATAATGTATTGCAGAATAAATCCATTATTAAAGCATTCTCATAATTAGACATTAAGAACTGACCCCAACATTTTCTTTACTGAAGCCTAAATAAGTAAAGTAAGGCTTACTTGATTTTACAGTGTGTGAAACATTGCCAGTTATATGACAAGAAATTAAGCTAACATAAATAAATATGTAGTACATTACAGAAACCGTTCAGAGAAAAAAATGCGACAGCATTTGCTTGAAGAGTCTTCAAAGATTAAACGCTATGAGCAAAACATTTAAAAAGTAATTTCACTTTCTCAAATATGCTGCATACATAAATGAAGTGATCTAGGTATCTTAAATATCTGCAGAAATGAAACCTTGATTTACATTTAGCATGTCAGAAAGTATGTGGATGGACAGACAAAGTGCACACTGTGTTTTCCATGTTCCCTTAGATTGCAAACTGCAAACACTGCCTGTGCTCTATCCGTTGATTCTGCCATGTACAATATTTGAAAGTAGATGCGAACATCTGTGTCTGTATGAATCAGTCATTCTTTATTTTATATAAAACCTTTGATAAAGCACACCAGCACAAAGGGCTTTATGAAGGAAACAGGAGCACAACCAAAATCATTCTATCATTCTTTATTCTGTAAACCATATTAATAGCAGACACCATCGCAAAGCAATTTAGTGATGAAACCAAAACAGGCTATAATAGAAGATCAAATATATAAACCATTATGCCAAACGTGTAGGGGAATTAAACAGAAACCTTTTTCAAAAGCTGGAACCTTTACCCAAGAAACAACAATCAAATTAAAAAATGTGCAGCTTATTATAAGATACACTTTGGAGATCTTTGAACTCTGTTTTTCTTCTGAGACGCAAATCACTTATCTGTCTGATACAGACCATGAAATATTCATTTAAAGAATGTTAGATATTTTATTGCAATTAAAACTAAAATGGAAAAAGCAATATCATTTTTCACATACGTTCATAAAATGAGTCAATTGTGACTATTTCACTGTTAGAATAAGGGGAATTTCTAACACATTTCTTCCTTCTGGATGCTTTGGTTCAATCAAAAAAAAAAAAGCAGGAATATATCTATAACAGTATAAAGTTCACAATCATGAAAACTTTTGTAAATTCTTCAGCTCAAAGTAATTGCATCCATGAATCCATCCATTAACCCAAGTGTCCAGTTCAGGGTCATGCGGCATCAATGACTACAATTGATTAATTGTGCAAAATATGATATTTAACACAGACTATTAATAAATTAAGGCAGATCACGAATAAAACATAAACAAGTGAGTAAAATAATATATCATTAGCAAGGAAATATATAACAGACAAGAAATATACATGTATGATACATGCAAATTCACCATAATTAAAAACAAATTGTTAAAAGGTGGTAGATTGTGTATTACTTTTATATTAATCAGATCTGTAACTGATTATGAAAGAAATAGATTAAAGAAAGCATTACATTAACTATTTACCTGGTATTCTCAATCTGCAAAGACTTAGATGTTTAAAGAGTAGAAAGATACTTCATCCTAGAGAATTGTGATTGTTTTCCAAGGACAAATACTGGAATGGTAAATTCTCAATTGGCCATGTACAAATATTTTCCTATTACAGAACAAGCAGAGCACACATTTTCTAGATATATCTGTAGTCTGTTCATCATGTTAACTTAAATTACATAAGGTAATGTCATTTTCCAAATATTCCATTTAAAAAGTAAATCTCTGTTGCTATTTAAAGGCAAATCTTTATGTATGACTTTTAAGTGGTTTTAGGTCTCTGTGTAATTTTAAACTTAAAGAAACATCATCAATTAACTTACTCTATTTTTGCTGTTGCAATGTTAACGTCTGTCTTATCTAGCTGAGAGGTTAAGATGTTATAATCTTTTTTTTTTTTTAAATCCTTAATCGTTGACAGAAAAAAAAATAGCTTTATGCATATCACACTTGCGCTAACTTGTATTCATCGTAATCCTAACATTGAGGAAGGAAAGGCCATATTTGTCAAATTTGTAGACATGAACATGGAATTTAACATTAATTTGCAGTTTAATATGCATGTGATTTTGAACCTTAAATCTCAAAGAGAGCTGTGTAAACAAGTATGAAATTGAACCACTTAAAAATGTTCAATGATTAAGGCTGAAATATGCGCATTAACTTGAATTTTGCACATCATCCACATAATAGTGTGCTTGATTCTTCTATTCAGGGTAGCTGTGTATTGTAGGTATGGCTGAAGATTGCATATTAAATCCTTTTCACATTTAAAAACTGTATTAGAAAGAAATTTTAAATATTTATAAAGACTTAATTTAAAAACATATTAACATGCACGTATGAGGATGTTCTTTTATCTTGATAATTATCTTTTTTATTTATTTATTTTAGGAAAAACTGGACCAGCACTTGGGTTGTGCTTGATGGAAAGAAGCTGCTGTTTTACAAAGAGAGCAAACAGCAAGCTCTTACGAATTTGGTAGGCACCCCTGACTTTGTTGACTGAAGTTCTTCAAAATTTTATATGTTTTTCCCTAGTTTTAATTTAACTGATTACAATGAAATATCGAAAACATTTATCATGCTAAATGTATATAGTATGAAACTGCTTTGTACATATATCTTTAAATGTATTTATTTCAAACAGATCGGCATGTTTTATTTTATTTATTATTTTTTCACGTAAAGTTTTCTCAGGCTTAGGAACCTTTACTTTTATGCTGCAAACTGATATTATAAAGGGTGATCTTAACAGAATTTTAAAAAATGCAGTGTGCATATTAAGCACCTTCATTACTCTTCGCCAGCAGCAGGTACTGACTTATTGTAAGCATAATAATAATAAGACATAAAACTTGGTGTAGATTTACCTAGACTTTAACATGCTGCTCATTTTTGAAAATCTAAAACTGTGTTTATTCCACTGCAATATCCAGTTTCAAAAACAATTCAGTACAAAAAAAAAATAAAAATGATAATTTTGTAACAAAGCAAAAGATGTTTTTTAATAAGCATTCTCACTAGTAGGTGTACATCAATCTCCATCGCCTGTGTCAGTCTATTGTAGTGCAATGTCAAGAACTATAGGCAGAGGTGTAATTGCAATAAACTGGCAATGCAACTAACCAAAATACTTTATGTTGGTCAAATATATTAATAATACCTACAAGTATATTTTAAAAAATCATATGAAACCAAGGTATGGTATGAAGAGGATAATCAGAAAGATGTTTAACAGGAAAAATTAATTGTTCGTGGGTATCAAACTAGCACATAAATCATGAAGATTTGCAATGTTGGGAATGCACTGTTAAAAATTACAGTACACTAGCCCATCACAGGGTGAGCACACACACTCATTATAGATACAGTCAAATTAAAACACTTTTCTTTGTTATATATAGTATACCAATGAAGATACCTGTAAGCATTTAGCAATCCATATTCACTTGTACTTAACAACACCACCTCATAACTTCTGCATAACTAGATTTCCCTGTTTTGTAATATAAGTGCGTTCAAGTGCACTTTTTTCAGACACGTCCATATAGTGGTTCAGTTGCCCACCTTATTCACTGCATATTTGAAATGTGCACATTTGGGTTATTTTGGTTTTTAACTGATATTTTTTTAGAACAGTACTGTAAACGCCAATAATTACAATCAATTGTCTTTTTTGGTCATTCTTCTTCTACTTCTTTTCTGAGCCTGTTGCTTTCTTACCAAGGATCAGTGTTTCAAAATGAAAGAAAGGCTCTACAAGCATTTTTTATTTATACAGAGGAGATCCATACCTGTGAACGGCAGACACATTTTGTAAAATTACTTAGCGGACTCACAAAACATTGTATTTTTTACAACTTCGGGTAATGTGGTGTATCCCAAAGTCAAAGTTGAAAATAAAAGAAATTGTTATTTACAATTGATAAAGATTACAGTAGGTGCAATACTTCAGTGACTTTTTTCCTGAATACTCCATTATTCCTCCTACATTCCACAGGTGCACATCAGTGATATTTCAGTTCTGATAGTAATTGTAGTTTTAGTTTTTATTTTACTTTAATAAAATTAATTTTTATTTTTATTTCGTTCTAGTTTTCAGTGGAGTCAGCAATTTTTATTTTTATTTAGTTCTTTGTTTAAAATTTTAGTTTTTATTTTATTTAGTTCTTAGTTTTTCTTTTGCAAGACCACAAATGCTGGCCTACGCATATTTCAATGCAAGTTGTGTTTCAGTCAACAAAATACACTCACAGTTCATAATGCCGTTAAACACAGCTTGACTATCAGTGATCAAACAGATCAAGAGGCCTAATGAGTGTAGTCAGCAAGATCAAATGTTTCAAACCAAGAAATCAGTCTGTGCAAGCATGTTGCTTTTAAGCTTTAAACGAGCATGCATTTCGAGAGATTTGTTCATGTTTCACAGATAGCCACACAGTGAAAAGATTCCTCGATGAACGCCTGTGGTGCAGGTGCACAGACGAGGTCCTCGGCCACTGGCGCCAGCAGACTGTATGTTGACGATTTCTGCTGCCAGTACTGAAGTGCAGTCCTGGTGTCAGAGAAGTGCTGGACTCCCACTAAGTACTGATCCAGCTGGTCCTGCACTGAAACTCCAAGACTCTTTTTTTCTTCTCGCACGTTACATTTGCTTTTGTTATCAACTGCGCTGTAATTAAAGTATTTCCACACGTTACTTTCTCACTTTCTACCCGCAAACATCTGTGCAAAACTTGCCATCGTCAACCACATGTGCTTACTGCTTCAACCCGATGAACCAAATGTGCTCAACAAACAAATAACAGTCCTTTATGGAGGTTGTACCACGTGACAAGTAAGCCCAAGTTACAAGATCACCGCATAGTGAACAGCGAAATGACTGAACCAGATTGAACGAAAATGCTCTTGCCGTCTTTTTTCATTTTTAATCAATTTTCATTCTTGTTTTAGTTTTTTCACATATCATTAATTTTTATTTTTATTTAGTTTTAGTTGCTCTGCCTTAATTTCAGTTTTCATGCATGTAAATGAAAAACAATATTTTTAGCTCTAGTTCTCGTTTTCGTTATGAAAATATCACTGGTGCACATATCACATTTAATTTTGTGACTTTGTATTGGCCTGGGGTAAATGAAAGGCGATTGAGCAAGTAAGTAAGTGCGGTTGTGCGTCTTTTCAAGGAACTGACACATTCTCTGTTCCTAATTCCTACTTTTTGATGGATGCTAGTGAAGTAGTTTCTTGCTGACCATAACTCTTTAGTGGAAAACATATGTCCAAAAATTAATAAATGAGTGGAATTGCTTAATCTGCAGAATGAATGAACAATTACTAGACTGCTTTAAAGTAGCATAAGAAAAACTGGAAAAGAAAACCAAAATACCAAAAATCTAATGTGAAAATTACTTTTATATTAATATTGGAAATCGTTTGAGAAGTATGTGGTGTTTGGGTCTATGAGACCCATTTTCAGTGTTTAATTAAAAGAAAAATAAAACAAACTTTTCACCCTGAGGTTCAATGTCCTTTGCTTATTTTCTTTAAAGAACAAATTGTTATCAAGTACATACTGTGACCTTAAATACGTGACCTTAAAACACACATTTACATTATATTGGTGGTGTTGGACCTGGGAGCAGTGCAGATGTGGAAACTGTCTGGAACAACAATAACACCACTTTAGAGGCATTTTTACCAAATACCCCAAACCTAATCTCATGTTCCTTTCAGACACAATACCTAATTCCACGAAACCAGTCATTCTAATTTCTTTTCAAAATGGAATTGTGGTGGGACACAACAAATAAATAACAATACAAACAAATAAATAATTCTCCATATGTGTCTCCTTTTCAAAACTAATCAGTGTGGCAAAGAAAATCTCTGCTCATTTGGCCTTAGAAATCATTTTACTTTGGAAATCACTTTGGAAGATGAAGAATATATATATATTGTAAAAATGATCAGAGCCGAACACACTTAAAAAGGTTTGGGGCAGCCACCCATATAATATCCCTGGCTGCAATGGGTTAGGTTTTCAAACAAGTGATTGATTTGGAGTCCAGACATGAACTGACTAAGGCAGTTGTAAGTGATTAACCCGGAAGTGATGTAGGGGAACCGGAAGTGACCTTCTTCTGACGTCATCTATGGGGCCGAAAGTAATGTCTTTCTGGTTGCCGGAGCCGGAAGTGACATCTTTCTGGGCGCCGGAACTGGAAGTGACATCTTCAATGTTGAGTCAGATAGGTTTTCCCATGGCTGGTCTGCAGAGACAACAGGAGAAGGTTTAGTGCACCCCGCCACCCCCCTGGCCTGGCGTGGAATTACCTTCGCTTGGTCCATACAACATCCTCCTACTAGCACGTGCGTGACAATATATATAAAGAAAATAAATCATATAACTTAAAACTCTCTTTTATTCCTAAGCTTTTGATTACGATGAACATGCTTAGACTTACAGGAATCCAAGGCAATATATAGCTAATAAAAAGGGGAGGGTAGTTGGATTGGCGGATTAATGAATTGGTGTTCAGAAGGTGTTGATCATAAAGTCTTATTTATTATTTGCATGTTCTTTTATTCAAGCCTGCATATGCTTGGTTCAAATGTCTACTAATGGCATTATCATTGGATAGCCACGCTTCTGCCAGCTCTCTGGCACTTTTAATATTAGCCTTCAATTTTGCTTGCATTGAGTCCCACTTAAATGTGTGTCCGGTCGAACTTGTATGTGTGTAAATCAGAAACTGTAGGTCTTTTCTTTTAACTGCATTGGACAAGAATTGCATGGTATACAGCAAACTGAGTTGTGTGCCTCTATTGTGGATTTCCTGCATTTAGCATTAAAAAAGACTGCGCACTGCATGCTTGTAGGCTTGTACGCTATTTTGATACCTCTCTCTCTCTCTCTCTCTCTCTCTCTCTCTCTCTATATATATATATATATATAAATATATATATATATATATATATATATATATATATATATATATATATATATATTAACCAATATTTGGTGTGACCACCCTTTGCCTTCAAAACAGCATCAATTCTTCTAGGTACACTTGCACACAGTTTTTGAAGGAACTTGGCTGGTAGGTTGTTCCAAACATCTTGGAGAACTAACCACAGATCTTCTGTGGATGTAGGCTTCCTCACATCTCTTCATGTAATCCCAGACACACTCAATGATGTTGAGATCAGGGCTCTGTGGGGGCCATACCATCACTTCCAGGACTTATTGTTCTTCTTTACGCTGAAGATAGTTCTTAATGACTTTGGCTGTATGTTTGGGGTCGTTGTCCTACTGCAGAATAAATTTGGGGCCAATCATACGCCTCCCTGATGGTATTGCATGATGGATAAGTATCTGCCTGTATTTCTCAGCATTGAGAACACCATTAATCCTGACCAAATCTCCAACTCCATTTGCAGAAATGCAGCCCCAAACGTTCAAGGAACCTCCACCATGCTTCACTGTTGCCTGCAGACACTCATTATTGTACCACTCTCCAGCCCTTCGACGAACAAACTGCCTTCTGCTACAGCCAAATATTTCAAATTTTGACTCATCAGTCCAGAGCACCTGCTGCCATTTTTCTGCACCCCAGTTCCTATGTTTTCGTGCATACTTGAGTCACTTGGCCTTGTTTCCACGTCGGAGGTATGGCTTTTTGGCTGCAACTCTTCCATGAAGACCACTTCTGGCCAGACTTCTCGGGACAGTAGATGGGTGTGCCTGGGTCCCACTGGTTTCTGCCAGTTCTGAGCTGATGGCACTGCTGGACATCTTCCGATTTCGAAGGGTAATAAGCTTGATGTGTCTTTCATCTGCTGTACTAAGTTTCCTTGGCCAACCTCTGCGTCTACGATCCTCAACGTTGCTCGTTTCTTTTGAAGAAGCACAAAGAGCTTGAACAGCATATCTTGAAACCCCAGTCTGCTTTGAAATCTTTGTCTGGGAGAGACCTTGCTGATGCAGTATAACTACCTTGTGTCTTGTTGCTGTGCTCAATATTGCCATGACATGAAACTGTCTTCCACAACCTCACCTTGGTAGCAGAGTTTGGCTGTTCCTCACCCAGTTTTAAGCCTCCCACACAGCTGTTTCTGTTTCAGTTAATGACTGTGTTTCAACCTACGTGTGACATTGATGATCATAGCACCTGTTTGGTAGAATTGGTTGATCATACACCTGACTAGAATCCTACAAAATCCCTGACTTTGTGCAAGTGTACCTGTAAGAATTGATGCTGGTTTGAAGGCAAAAGGTAGTAACACCAAATATTGATTTGATTTAGATTTTTCTTTTGTTCACTCATTTTGCATTTTGTAAATTGATAATAATAAACAATCATTATTTATATTTCTGAAAGCATTCTTTGTTTACAGCATTTTTTCACACCTGCCTAAAACTTTTGCACAGTACTGTATATACTGTGTATATATATATATATATATATATATATATATATATATATATATATATATATATATATATATATATATATATATATATATGTGTGTTTGTGTGTGTGTGTGTGTGTTTCTGTAAGGAATAGAGATACTTAGGGATGTGTTAGTACACTTTTAGAACTAACCAGTGTTTTCACCATTCACGGTTGCTGCCAATAGCAACAACAGGAAACACTACGAAGTTTATGGTCCCAAGAAGAACAGAAAGACAAACTATGCATACATAAAGTGCACAAAATACTGTACATTTGCCTTGTACATGTGGTGTATAATGTGGTGTATAGAAGCTATGAATTTATGTCCAACCAGGCTCATTATATTATTTAAAAAAAATACTGCATATAAACTTTGTGTTTTCAATTTGTTCAGTTCAAAGCATTAAAAATCAATAGCTCTGGAAACCTTGTCTCATTAATATTTGTCTAAGATTAATGTGATATATTGCACCTGTGTCTTGAATATTATTGATTTCCTCACAAAAATCACACTTTATCACAAGAATCAAAAAGCACTTTCATTGATAAATGTGATCTAGCACAAGCAAATAGAAAGCGTTAAACATATTTTCTGTCCATATTGTATATAACTGGGATAAAATCAACATCTTTTGAGTAGTTTAATATAAAATGTTATTGTTTTATTGTTCTAAAATTCCAATAATGTTGTGGGTCTACCAAACCCGTGAACACCAACTGAGTAACAAAAATACAAACACCACACAACGAATTTAGAGACTAAGTGGAGTACTCTTGTCCTAATATTCAGTTTATCAAATGTCCTAAGTATAAGTAAGCACATTGACAAAAGCCCAGTTTTCTGTGACACTACAAGGCTGCCTACAGCTCCTGGCTTACTTAAACCCTGCAGGCCAGGAATCTCCTCTCACAGTCATATTGAATTGAATACAGGTTTTAAATACAGTAGGTATCACAGGATATTAAGAACCCTTTTTGACAGTGAATAATATTAGAGTACAAATGATATATTGCTTCAGTCTGCTAGCATATGTTTTTTCTTTGCAGGAAATGCATTAGCTCAGTACTAAATTACAGGTACCTAGAGTAATTGATGTAATTTTCAAGTAGAGAGTCAGCCTAGTAGAAAAGTGAATTATCTGTGATTCAAACAGTATCATCGTTTTCAAGGCCTCTCTCCTAACATAACACATTTTGTATGAAGAGAGGTAAATAAGTGCACTCAATTGCATTGCGTTTTATTTTGATTTTATTAAGTTCTTGAGGCACAGTGTTGTACTGATTAGTATTGCAGCTTCACAAAAATTCAGTCCTAGGTTCAAAGCTTTGCCTTTACACTATCTTTTAACCAAAGATGTAGGTTTGTGCACCCTCAAAAACAAAGGTGTCAGAGTGGTTCTTCATAGCAATTCCATAGGGGAACCATTTTTGGTTCCCAAAAGACACATCCACATGAAGGTTCCAGAAAAAGCCTTTGTTCAGATCCCTAAAAGGCATCATAAATCATGAATAGATAATAACAGATTTGTGAAATACCAATGGCTCATGATTTTAAAAGGTCTCTCGATGCATACAATAACACACGCCAAGTTCAGATTTTCTTAATTTGTTAGTATCCTGCTATACATTAATAATTTCAGCTTTCTTTCCCTAAATATTAGAAAGTTTACAAAACACAAAGAACCAACTGCATATGTGAAGAACTCTTCCTAGAATGACATGGTTCTTTCTCATGCAATGGTTCTACAAAGAACCACACAACCCAATAAAGAACCATAGGTTGCCATTTAAGAACCATTATTTTTAAGAATGCGGCAATCTGTTGTACAAAAATGAATGTCAATGTATATGTGACAATACTAATGCTACTGTTTTTAATGAAATGTCTACATTCTTGCTGTTTCTCTGTCAGGTTTTTCCTGGAATTTTTCTCCTGTATTTCAAAGAAGTTTAGGTTAAGCCAATAGGCAGCCCAGTATTAAAGATGGCATGTGCCCTGCTCCATCCAGATTTGCTAGCTGCCTTGAGTATAGTGATATGCACAAGCTCCCCATGGCCCTGAACTGGATAGGTAGGTTGATGGATGGGACAGATACAGTGTACTGAGAAGGGCTCTGTGTTAAAATATATTGGAATTAATTGAATTGAGATTTTAGGAAGAAATTTGAAATCCTTAATTGGAATCTCAAAATTGATTTGAATATATCATTGAAGACATTATTAAAAAAGAAATATTCTAGTTTCTTCTTGTATACTACTGTGTACCACCTACATGCAGTAGTATTAAACATTTATGGAAAATATATGCTAAAGCTGATATGAAAATGTTTGGAAACTGATAGATGGAAACAAAATTTCCAAAGCTGCTTTCGGATTTGGTTTCATTGTAAGAATACAAAATTTTAATGAAGAATGTGTGGAAGTGCATGGAAATGAGAACCAACTCATTTTACCTAAGCACTGAACTATATAATAATTTTGTAAATGAAAGGATCACATGTCATACATCATTTAATTAATTTTACAGAGTTTCCAGTTTGACTTAAATGTATTTTATCTTTGTCACAATTCAAATGAAACAAATTATTTCTAAAACATACATTCAAAGTAGCCCTTTGTTTAATTTGATTTATGGAACATTTAATTGTATGCTATTGTGACGATGTAGGTTCGCTGCATGCTCCCATCTCTCTTCTGGGAGCCCTTGAACCCATCACCGTCGGTAATGTTACCGATGAGCTTGGCAGTGTGGCACAACAATGGAGCAAGGGGATGGTGTAAAAGTGCAAAGTGCTTTTATTAAAAACCAGCAAACAAAAAACAACAGTGTCCAAATAAATAGTGCAGTGCTTTCAAATCATCTTCTTTAAATAAATAATCCATTAAACAGTAGTGATATGGAGGTTAAAATCCAATAGAAAAAGGTCTTTTAAAAACAACGAGGTTAAAACAATGCTGGAAGCAGTCTCTTATATACAACACAAAGCCTGGTGTTTTTTTACCTGGCGGCTCCCCTGCTTCTCCCATCTGGCTTTGCAACAGGAGTTTCGCCGTACCTGCAGCTGACCTTCTTTCCGCTCCACTGGTCTGGAGGCCTCCCGATCCCTGGCTTCGGTCGCGCACTCTCCAGACCGAGACTTGGTTTCCTTGATGACCAGGATGCTCACGTCAGGGAATTCACCACCCAAACTTCCTGACTCCCGCTGCCTTCACAGCCTTACGCAGCCAGCTGTCCTACTACCGGTCACTCCCGCTCCTTCATACAATGCTCAGCAGGAGCGAGCACTTCCAACAGCCCTGGGTGTTGGCCAAACACCCCTGCTAGGGCTCACTGTCCAGCTGCCTGGCTGCGAGCCTTCACTCTCTCGTTCTTTCGCTCTCTCTCAGACCTTCTTTCTCTGCGCTGCTTCCTGCCTTCTTCCTCACTCCAGCAACCTACGTTCTTCCTTTTCTTTCTTTTCCTTCCTTTCGCCTCCCCTTTAGCTGCCTCGCGCTTCTATTTATGAAGAGGACATGGCAGCTGTGGCAAATCAGCAGCCCCGAGGACAATCACGGATGTGGGCGATTTCTCACCTGTGCACTTAGGCGAGAAACGCCCACATCACGAATCATCCTGGGAACCGCTTCAGTCACACACCACCACGCCCCCTCGCTAAGCCACGAGTACGGCAATTTTTTATTTAACACTGGCCTCTTGACGTGAGCTGTGGACCAGCTATACCACAGGTATCTGCCTGCACAATGTATACACTTTTCTGTGTTTCTAGCAGTGAAAACAATTTCTGAACTACTTGCATAATATGATGTCAAAGTTGGAAAAAATATCTGAAGGGACTGACAGATTTCAGAGAACAACAAAAAATGTATTTTAAACATGAAACCTATTTCATGTTTAAAAGTGTTATTTTTGTGTTCATGGTTCATAAAAGTAAAATAGAACATAGTATTCTAAAACCTTCTTCAAAATTTTAATGTTTTATATATTCCAGTATCACTGCACAATAGCAATAGATATTTACCAGTAAATAGGCACAAGCTAATAAATATGTTTAGTGAGGTGAGTCCTTTCCTCTCTCTTAAAATGCATATGAAACACATTTTTTCTTAATTTTTTTAATACTTGGTAAAAAAGTAGCAACATAACAATATTCATTGCTCGGCTTATAGATGTTCCTTACAAACTGCAAATATTATCCAAGTAGTATTCCCATATTTTCTACTATTATTAGAAAAGTCAGTAATAGTAAGTATACTATGGTTTTGTGCAGATGTAAGGCACAGAATTTCTTGCTGTTTTTAACATACACAAACCTTTAAATCTCAGTAAAATAATCTTACATGTCCATATTACATATCAGTTTGCAGATTGTGGACTGACCCGAGTGTGTAAATTGCTTTTAATGCACTGTACATCAATGTATCATAACAAAACTAAATTCATTTTTGCATCTTCACTTTAGCAACTTGGGAACATCCAGAGATATGTAGTTTATATAACAAGGGGGCCTACTCAGAGTAATGTCAGAGGCCAATTGTATCCAAATTTAGCACTGGGTAGATAAATAATGAACGGACAAACATGTACAAAATACACGGGTAATAAAAACACCGTTTGCTGTCAATCTTCACATACCAGCACAGGTCTCACAATCTTACCTACTTGGTGAGGCGGCCTTAACCGCAGCCCACCTCATAAGTAAGCAAGTACAACAAAGTTCACTTCTCCTTCTCATTCTCTCTGTCTGTATCCTGGCTTATCTTCCTCTTCCTAGTTGAGAATTACCCCAAATTCACCTTTTGGTTAAATACTCAACAGGCTTTTCTGTAATAGTCATCTTTAAAACCTATCCCTCAAAATTATTTCAGTGATTAAGATCACAGTAAGTAAAGCACCTGCACCACCAGAGTGTATATATATTTATATATATATATATATTCTAGTATGAAAAGAAAAGACTGGATGGACAAAAAGGATGGAGGAAGAAAGAGAAAGTGAGATGGTGGAAAATCAAGAATGAGAATTTTGGAAAAAGGGAAAGAGTGGAGTTTGAAGTGTGAGCCAGTGCAGAGGACAGGAGGCATGGCTAGGAGGTGGCCCTGCAGGGAGTGAGGGGAATGGCACTCCAGGAGAAGGTCACTTCTGTTGAACATCCAGGAAGCAGGAGCTGTTGAATGACTTAGAGGATTCTTCTATGAACACCAAAAGTGAGGGAACAATATAAGCTGGGCCTAAACATTCTAGCGGTGAATTGCTGAGGGGGCTGGAATTCCAAAGTTTTATTAAATGACTGCACTTGCTGAAGTCACAGTCCCTACTGAGAGACCTGATGGGACAGCAAAGATGGAGAAGGGGAAAGAAAGACATTGAGGCTAAGGGAACAGAGAAGGACATTCTGATTTCAATTGTGTTTTAACCTTGATTTTAACCTTTGTTGGTATTACTGATTTACCAGATTTTCTTGGTGATTTATTTATTTAAAGAAGAACTTGCACAGTGCTATTTATTTGGTCTGCTTGAATAAATTACACAATGCACTTTTGCACCAACTAGTTGTTGATTGTATCCTCATTGCACTAGTCTATCCCAGTCATGGCTACCGATATCCCAGGTACAGGAAGATGCCAAACTGGAGGCAAATAGACTGGAAGGGTATAAGTAGTCACCACTTAGGCCTTTCATAGACTCATGTCTCAATCCTGGGACCATGTACTATTTAATCTCTGTCATCCTTTCTCAAGGTTTACACTTGGATGAGCGTGTTTTGTGTTGCTTTTAGGCTTATGATTTATTCTGTTTGTTTTTCACTGTGTATCGCTTGTCTTTCATTGTTCCAGGGTAGTAGCAACATTGTTTTGTTGAGTGTACTTTTGCAGATTTGAGTTAAACCATTTGTAAGAACCATTGCAGTTAACTTGAGAAACAAGTAGTCCTACAATCCTGAATAGAAATTCGAAGAACCTATAGTTGATTATGAATTATATACTGTTTCCTAGGCAAATATCAATAGAAAGGCTTGCATGGACCATGCTTTAATTACAATAAGCTTTTCTAGCCACTAGTGAAGTATTCAACAGGTTGCTGATACCTAATTTGTTTTATTTTCCTGAACATGTCAGGTCATATATTCTTGGCTAAAATCAAGATCAAGGTTCTAACCCTATAAGTTTGCGAGTAATCGTATGACTGACACACAAACATTAGTATTATATATATATACTATACAGGTGTATATATATATATATATATATATATATATATATATATATATATATATATATATATAGTTAGATGTAGCCCGAACACCATCAGACAGACACCGGCAGTTCTATAAAACACACGTTTATTTTGTGTAAAAGTCCCACACACAGACAGTGCCCCTGCACCAATCACCCTTACATGGGCCTTTATACGTCCCTGGGCTGCCAATTCTTCCTCACTCTTTGAGCTTCGTCCTCTTCCACCCGAATCTGGCCTCTCGACTGTAGGAAGGCAGCCCCTATTATATTCACCTGGATGTGCTCCAGTTTCTCCCTGACGTTCTTTCGACGGGCACTTCCTGGTGTGTGGAAGTGCCACATGAGTTCCCAGAAGCACTCCTTGCGTCCATGGAAGTTCCTCCGTCCAGCACTCCCAGGTGTGGCGGAAGTGTAGACATCCTGGGCTCTATGAAGCTCGGGGCACTCCCTGGCGGTGGCCATGGGCCACAATGGGGTTGAGCCTCCATGCTCCGTTCCCGTGGTCCTCACACTAACCAGGGCGGTTGCCCCTCGTGGCCCGGGGGATATATAGTCTGACTCCTGGTCCTTCTAGGCGTCCCGGCTGGGCATGACCTCCAGCCACCCGCCACAATATATATATCTGCGGTGGGTTGGCACCCTGCCCGGGATTGGTTCCTGCCTTGTGCCCTGTGTTGGCTGGGATTGGCTCCAGCAGACCCCCGTGACCCTGTGTTCGGATTCAGCGGGTTTGTAAATGGATGGATGTATATATATATATATATATATATATATATATATATATATATATATATATATATATTGAAACAGATAGAGGGCGCTATCGCTCCCTTGAACCCTTGTTCGAGATGCCAGACACCAGATAAAAGTCCAATATGACTTTACTTTATAATAATTATGTGCACCAAGCACCCTCCACTCCCCTATACTCATAAATAACACAATAATACAATCAATAATCAATCAATCCTCCACTCCCAGATGCGTTGCCACCCTTCCACCCAGCTCAGCTCGCCGCTCTGGAGTTTCTCAGTCTCTTTTATAGTCTGTGACCCGGTAGTGTTTCGCCCTCAGTCCATGTGATTTCCTAGCACTTCCGGGTCAGATCAAAAGTTCTCTTTTTCATCCCGGAAGCACGTCATTCCTCCTGTCGCCTTGACTATGACGTACTTCCGGGTTATAGGGCACGCAATAGTCTGTAGGCCTTCCTACAGCGACCCCTGGAGGCCCTCATGGTGTCCAGCAGGGTTGTGATTAAAAACTCTATTGTCCATGATGCCCTGCTGGAACTTGGGGCATCTCTATGTTGCAGGCAGGGCTCCATCCGGTGGCTTGGAGGTGTTGGCCGGAATATATGGCCGGCAATCCCTCACAATATATATATATATATATATATATATTCATATATATATATATATACCACTACTAGTGTACTGTTGAATTTTAAATAATAAAGCAATTTATAAACAGTAATTTAACTCATTTAAGCAATATATTTTGTAATGTATAATACTCCCGGTGTTCATTGAAAACAGCAATGTACATTTTTGCAGAAAGTTACTGATAAGGAGCACAATATTTTACTTATGTCTCACACACACAGCATTTGCCTCAACCTGAATTTCATTGGGCGCCAGTCAGTTGCAGTCATGGAAGGTAAACATGACATTCTGAAATTCATTTAATCCAACTGAACATTGTGGGACGGCTGGAGTCTATCCCGGCAGGACTAGGTGCAAGGCAGGAACTAACCCATTGCAAGCTCATATGTGTAATGAAACTGCCAGTTCCTGCACAATTTTTGGGGTTGAAATGTTGGAATGTTTACTCCATATGGACAAAAACCAAGCCTGTGATTTAAACCCAAGACCCTTAATTTGTGAAGTAACAGTACTAACCATTGTGCTACCAAGCCTCCCATCATTAAACCTGATTTTCTTTTTGCTGTCTTTTTGTATGACTTTTACAACCAGATACTGTGCTGCAAGGTACATTGTTCATGGCTTTCACAAAATTACACTCATGTTTACTTAAGTGAAAATAAAATTCTCTTGAGGTTAAGGCTTTATATGTGTGATGTGATCAGATAAGATGTTCCCTAAAATTCTGCAAGCCATCAGATATTCTTTTCATTGATCTTAGTAAAAGGACACATAGTGTAGCAACTTTGGTGCAGTGTTCTGGTTTTGAATTATTGCAGTGCCTCAAGTTATTTACAGGAGTTCAATGTTAACACTGTACTGGCATGCAGCTCTCTGCTGCTAACCATGTATTGTAAATTGCATCATTAGGAAACTGTCAGCTACTGGAAATCATTTCACAATGCTTTTGTTACACTGATTCAATCTTGAAATAAACCTACTTTGGCTTTTTGATCCTAGGGCATGATTCTGAAAAGGAAAAGAGGAATCTGTGTGACAGACCTGGATATACTTAAATGGAAAATAATCTAGCCAGGCGGGAAACTTCACCTTGTAGCCAAAAAAATAGAACAAAAAGAAAAATGCTCACCTCCGTAGGGTTACAGTTTCAAAATGCTAACCGTGACGGTGTCTGCTGTGACTCTGGTTAAAATGGGGTAGTTCATGTCTGTCCCTCCTGCGTACCTTCCCAGCTGTGCAGTGCTGTCAGGGCTGGGTCAGAGCTACCAAGCCACATCCGTGTATCAGGCAACTAGGAAGGTGCCCTCCTAGAAGGCGTTACAGTCAATAACCTTTTTAAAATGGGTGATTGAACAAAATCGTTTATAGATCTTTATGCTTTAGTTTTGCTGAAATGTTAAACCTTATTAAAAACTAAAACAGTAACATTATTGTTAAAGATGTAATTCTGTTGCCCCTTTTTCAATTAATTTATTTCTAGCAGGATCTTCACAATAATAGAGTGCTTGAACTCACTTTTCAGGTTTGGTTGAGAAAAGGTTTTAGTTCCATTACTAGGAAAACACTTTTTTTGTTCTTTAAAAAAAAAAAAAAACTAAGGGCAGAGGAGTTTCCTGAAATAGATATAAAAAATCTGCCTTTGAGTACTGTTTTCCTGGCACACATATTTCGCTTTGCCAGAATAAACAGACTTAATAACTGTGTAGAAGATCCACTTTTCTCGTAAAATGAGAGAATGTCAATGAATAGCAGAAACCACAGATCAATATTTGACATTTACAGTTTGATTTTCAAAAGGCTCGCCAGTCCTTAATTGTTGGTTCTGTTTGAAACAGTTTGTGGCCTATAGTAAGGAACTTTTCTTTTTTTTTTTTGAATTACACAATGTTTAAAAAAACAATGAGATTATAATGTTCTCAAAGTCAAATGAAGGCTAATAAATAAGCAGCAACAGCTATTTTCGGAGGTCAAATACAATACTACTTATTTTAATTAATTCAGATCTAAAGAACATAATCCTAATGTTTCATCAAAACATAGTTTTTATCAATATATTTATCAAAGTATGCACAGTGATGTGCAGAAAGCAAAACATGCCCCACTCATTCATGAATATACTAGCACCTTTTTTTCAGTATGAGTACAATGCAGTAATACCAGTTGCTCAGAACTGAGGATATCTGTATGGCACTAAAATATACATTTTCACTATTATTCTTAGATTACAGCCATTTGATTTCTTTTCTATAATAAAGAAATAAACAAGTAAATTTCATCATATGCTGGATATCATAATGCTGTAAGTCATATTTACCAGCAGGTTATTATCTTGTTGTGCCGTGTACAGGTGGCTTGCTGCCTTCTTGTTGCAGACAAACTCCCTAAACTGCTCAAGTCACTTTTTAAGAAAACTGCTACACTATAAAATTTTCCTGGATAACAAAAACTTTGTGTTTTTGACAAATTTGACAGTTGTTCATCTACATTTTTTTACGTTTATGAACAGTGCCATGGAATGAAAATTCTGGTGGAGTTACACAGACCAGGAAGAGAGATGGTGTCAGAAAATGTGAAGTCATCATGCAGAGGGTGTGTATGTGTGTGTGTGATTAAAAGAGAAAGAAAGAGAGGATAAAGCACTTAAACTCTGCTTAGATGTATTGGTCAGACTATGTTGATGCTGGTAAGCTTTGGGAAGGATCCTAACTTGGATTGGCTCATGGAGTTGAGAAAAGTGAGTGTAGATGTTGTTGCCTGTGACCCCTATTGAGCAATGTGAGGTGTAGTTGGTGCCATGAATGTATAGACAGTGGAAGTGGTAGAGGAAAGTTCATTGGAGGCACATGGAAATAGTGGTGTAAATTGGAGTGCTTAGAGCTGCACAGGGGGTGGCCGAGGAAGGAGACATCCAGCACAGACTCTACTATAGAATGCCCAAGAAGGACAAAGGCGACTATTTAGCCAAGGTCTCCAGCACTGACTGTGTCTGACTTTATCTTCGACGTTCTGTCTTACAATTGACCATGGACCACCCTGGGAGTTTATTTTCTCAGGGGATGCTACTAACTGGAGGTTTTCCTCTTCTCTATTGTCAACTGTCCATAGTTCAACAATTAATTAATGGACAGATAATGTTGGTTTCAATTTATGTTATTCAGTTTTTACTTTGTTTTATTGTGTTTTAACTGATCTGTATCTTTATATGTACTAATTCTGTATTTAGTAATTAGTATAATCTGTACTTGCATTTTACCCGAGACTTGGTCACAGCACTCTTTACCTACACTCAGTTAAGAGCAACCTACAACAAAAAAAAAAGTATTTTATTGTAATATTTAAACCTTGCTTGAGAGAGAAAGGGAGAAAGACTGCATTTCACAATTTATCAAGCTACCAGCACCAGCGAGGATTAAATGTCAGCCAAATAATAGCATAAAAAACACACACCAAATAAAGATCTGCCAATATATTATTTTCATACAGTATAACCGTTAAGTGACAGTATTAAAACATATCTTAACATCCACATCAAACACTGAAAAAATAAACAAAAATAAATATTCATCAATTTCCAGTTTTTGTTCATTGAGTAATGTGTGAAATCATATTGTAGATGAGTAATTGATGTGGTTTATGATAATGACTACTCTGAAATATCACGATGGGTAATTTCATGCAAAGTATATAAATGGTGTCACACAAAATCAATCAATAAGATGCTTAAAGTTCTCCAGACTACAAGTCCCATTGCAGAACTGAAACGTTCAGGTAGAATATTATTATGAAGAATGACCATGGATTTTGTGCATAAGCTGGTCTTACAAAGGTACATACACACTGCTCTGCTTTTGAAAGATTTTAGATATTCTATTGCCCCAGAGAATGTGTTGTTTTATTTTGCTTTAATGCAGTACAAAATACTTTTCCCTCTGTAGGGTCGTTCTTGAACAACTCCGAGTAAAACAGTACACTCAACATAGCAAGGTACTGCATGTACTGAGATCACTTTTCTGCTGTTTCAGTGACTATTCTGCTGGACTTCAAATTATTGTAGGAAAATGCAGAATTTTTTAATGAATAGTATTTCTTTCAGTTTCTGGGCAGTTAGCCAACCACATTTTTCTTTTAATTAATAATTTCATTTTCACTCTACCCGTTTGAACCTAGTGATCCTAGTGAGTCTCAGGCTACATGTGGGGGTTCATTTTCTGGTAATGCCACAGGCAAGTAGAAAATACAGACAAAAATATACTTTTTGTTTATGTATTATAACAGAGTACACAGATTCCTTCACATATTCAAAGACTAGTTTATTATAGTGAAAATGGGATGTTACTTTGCTTTGCATATACTGCCAATGACTTACAGATGTATAAATGACATACTGTACCCATAGATTTCCATTCTTCGCTTTTTTCTGGTATGCATCATGGGAGATTAATGCCTATACTGCACAGGATATACACACTGACTTTCAAACTAGAGCATTCATGTATTTATTTAAGTTTATTTATGATTCCAGTATAGACAGCACATTGTCATAACAGTCTGTCTTTTATACTTGCAGTACTTTGGCCATTTTGATTCAACACTGGTGTCACCTTCTTGAATTTTGCCTATTTTAAACATCTGGGTCAGTTAATTGATTATTTATTGATTGCTACCTATAAAATATTTCACGATCTATAATGCATGCACAAGAGACTAGTTTTATGTCCAGTATTATGGAATACTGTCATTACTGTTGGTTTTTGTACATGTTTTACCGGTATTGGTTTTAGCATTCTGTGACCTACAACAACAACATTTATTTATAAAGCACATTTTCATACAAAAAAGTATCTCAAAGTGTTTTAAATAATGAAGAAAAGAAAAATAAAGACAAAGTAAGAAATTAAAATAAGACATTAGTTAACATAGAATAAGAGTAAATTCCTATTGGCAGGCTATTCCAGATCTTAGGTGCATAACAGGAGAAGGGCCGCATCACCACTTCTTTTAAGTTTTGCTCTTGGAATTCTAAGGAGACACTCATTTGAGGATCTAAGGTTACGATTTGGAATATAAGATGTCAGACATTCCGATATATAAGATGGGGCGAGATTATTTAAGGGTTTATAAACCATAAGCAGAATTTTAAAGTCAATCCTGAATGACACAGGTAACCAGTGTAGTGACATCAAAACTGGAGAAATGTGCTCAGACTTTCTTTTCCTAGTTAGGATTCTAGCAGCTGCATTCTGCACTAGTTGCAAACGATTTATATCTTTTTTGGGAAGTCCTGAGAGGAGTGCGTTACAGTAGTCTAGTCGACTGAAAACAAACGCGTGAACTAAGTTCTCAGCATCTTTAAATGATATAAGAGGTCTAAGTTTTGCTATGTTTCTTAATTGAAAAAATGCTGTCCTAGTGGTCTGATGAATATGCGATTTAAAATTCAGATTACAGTCAACAGTTACCCCTAAGCTTTTTACCTCTGCCTTGACTTTTAATTCTAATGCATCCAGTTTGTTTCTAATAGCCTCATTGTATCCATTATTGCCAATCACTAAAATTTCAGTTTTCTCTTTATTTAGCTTTAGAAAATTACTATTCATCCATTCAGAAATACAAGTAAGACATTTTGTTAGTGAATCAAGAGAATCAGGGTCATCAGGTGCTATTGATAAATCCAGCTGTGTGTCATCAGCATAGCTGTGGTAGCTCACGTTGTGCCCTGAGATAATCTGACCTAACAGAAGCATGTAGATTGAGAAGAGCAGTGGACCCAGGATAGAGCCTTGTGGAACATCATATAGAATATCATGTGTCTTTGAGTTGTAATTACCACAACTAACAAAGAATTTTCTCCCTGCCAGGTAGGATTCAAACCAATTTAAGACACTGCCAGAGAGGCCCACCCATTGACTAAGGCGACCTAGGATTAAGTAAATATGTAAAAATATAAATCTAAATGAGGATAATCAAATACTGAATCTCTTTTGCTCGTATAGACTAAAAAAAAGAACAAAAGTAGCAGTAGTAGTAGTAGTAGTATTGTCCCATGCACAAAATTCAGTGAAACTCTTACTTCCATGTCCACCTATGCAGCACATTTCAGGCACCATAATAAACAAGAATATGTTAAATACAATTGTCAAAACAACATACTGTATTTTAAAAAAACAAATGGAACTGGAGCTGTTGACGCTTTTTATGTTGTCTACTTAGTTGCTTCTTTCAGTTCCTCTAGTAGTCAGAATGTACATTATTACTTGTATTGGCTCATCTACTGCAATCGCAACTTTTCTATATTGACAACACAATCTTTGGTTTTAAACATTAAAAGATACAGCTTGACATTAATAATGTTGATGATGTAAATTGGCTAAGTTCTTCAAAGGAACATCAATGTAATCATGTAAAACCACTGCTTTATATGATTAGAAGTATTGATTATTTTACAATCTTCATGATTGTCACTGTTGAATTTCTGTCTCTGGGGCATTGTTGCAGTGTGAATCCTGGACTTTACATTGTTTGCCTATGAGTTCAATTTGCCTGATGCTCAGCAAATGTCACTTCTGTTTTTATTATTTTTTTTCTTTCTGCTAGTGGTTATGAATTGGGTTTGTGATTAGCTTGCCTTAAACAAACATTCACTTTGCCATCCTTTATTTGTATGTAAGAAAGTTCAATGTTTAATGATCAATAAATGTAATATACTCAAATTACAAATTCTTAATAGGAATGTATTGTGATGTTGCTACTCTTTTTTCTTTCTTTCTGCCATTATGGTGCTTATCATTTGGTTGCTCAATCACTTTCCTGTAAACAAACAACCACAGGTCATGGCTACTAGGTTGCTGATACATAAAATTCTGTACTTGTTTCAGGTCTTTGTTGTTCTTGCATTTTGTATTCTGCATTTCACACTCTAATTCCTTTCATGTCATTTGATTTTGCAGTCACTTTGCTTTAAGAAACGCATGACCAAAGGTTACTTTACAGAAGTTGCTTCCTAAAATGTTTTTCAATTTCCAGGTCATATCAAGTCATTAGCTTTTGATTAAGGCCAAGTTCAAGGTTCTAGCCCCAGTAGTTCATGAGTAACCATGTGATAGTATATATGTGTATTGTGTGACGCATGTGTGTCTGTCAAAAATAGCGACTTAACTAAAGTAAGCTGTACCACTCCAAGGTGAGAGGGTGCGCTGACCATGTTTGTTCTCTTTCATCTGCAGCTCCGAGAAGTGCCCAGTGCAGACCCTGCCCCTTCCAGTCAGGGCTCCATAAAACCAGACTGCCCCAAAAGGAGGCCTCTCATTTTGGATCCAGTTCTCTGCTCAAACAGAGCTCCTCTGTGATTCCTACCCGATTATTTGCATATCTCCCACCTGGAAATCCTTTGCGGGCTACTGCAGCCATCATTTACATTGTGCCACCATGCATTCCTTTTCTTTTGTTGTTTGTTAATTACATGGGGTCATTGGTTGGTACCCCAGTTCTCGCTGGTAGACTCTCGTGGTCACTATATATATCTAAGCTCCATATACTGTATATACTTGCTTATAAGTCGTGTCTTGAAACCCAAAAAATAGATCATAAAATCAGACCCCGACTTATACGCCTATTCAAAAATGCAACGCTTAATTTTTTTTTTAACATCTTCTTACTTCCTCCAATCTCGCACCAGTTTCTCAGACACATCAAATTTTGTTACAGCAGCACAGTTACCAATTTATTTTGCCACTTCAGCAACACTTCAGCATTTTAATTTAAAACCAACTTTATATTTTCTTCTGATTGAACGCTCCATCATAGATATGGGATGCTCTTACGATAAAGATGTATGAGGGTTTGAGATACAAAAAACACAAAACAGTGCAAATGTTGCTTCAGAATAGTTTGGTTATCACGTAGGTGTGATACATAGTGTCACAAAAGCCACAAAGAGCCATAGCAAGGTTTGGGGCAGCCACCCGTAATATTTGGTTTCCTGGCTGCAAATCGTCGTTTAAATGATACAACTGCTGTGCACAAAACCGAGTCCAAAATAGAACTGAGGGAACAGGGAAAAAGTGGAGGCTTTTAAAGGGGATGACAGGAAGTGAGATCAAAGGGGTCGGGCTCATGAAGGTCTTCAGCCATAGGTTCGAGCCCGGATGTGACTTCACAGGGGCCGGAGCTGGCAAGGTCTTCTTCCATAGGCTCGGTCCCAGAAGTGACGTCAAGAGGGCCAGGTGGAATCTCCCGTGAATGGGACTACAGAAAAGAGAGAAAAAGAGTCAGTGCACTCTGCCACATCCCAGTATGACTCGGAACTGCCCTTACTCCATCCCTTTAGCTGCCTCCCATATGCACGTGTGTGACAATAGAAAAAAAAAGGCAGTGGGCTCCGTGGTCACTCTCTCAGGTGCATGTTAGCATATCATAATCTCTTGGACTAATAGCATTTGTTTTCCGCATTCAACTTATACGACCGACATTATGAAATACCGGAAATTATATGTTAAAATCAAGCCCCAACTTAGCCACAGGAGAACTTAAACACGAGTATATGCTTCTGGCATTTGTGTTTACTATTTATTAAAATGTATGTGATTTATATAACTACAAGGTTCTAAACCAGCACCAAATCCTTGTCATTATACCTTCTTCTTCTCCTTCCCTCAGCATCCAGTCTCATCACCTGGTTTCCTACACAGTTGTCATCGCATAACATGGAAATATCTTTGCAGTATTTTCTCATGCTGTGTTGAACATCAAAGTGGAGAGACACTAAATGATAAGATATCTAACAATGATCAGCACAATTTAAATAAATCTGGTTCATTATTAAGTATATGTGATATCCTTATCCTGGTTTATGTTAATATAATTAGAATATTTTGTGGTACTGTATTTTGAAAATTATTAAAAATGATGCAAATGTGAAATATTCATTAGGTCTGTCTCGTACGATGAACTAAATCTAATTAAATCTTCAGTATACTCAGGTATTTCTAATTAGAGGTGCTATTCTGTGTCCTGTATGGATTTGTAATCCGGTAGTAATTCTTAAGTTTTCATTATTATGAGGGGTTGCTGTCTTTAGTTTTGTGTTGGAAAACATACCTGTGGTGTCCAGCCTTCCTGTGAACCACTCATAAACAGCAATTTTATACCATGACTCACAGACTATCATTTCTCTTTTTCAGCTTATATAGAAAGGTTTACTTGTAATGACTGTTGTTATGTCTGAGACCTTTATGAGCCGAATGATTTTATTACAGCGTTTGCTACTGCAATGTCAGGGGTCTTTGTGTCTACTGTTTACATTAAACACCTTTTTCATCATCTACATTTTTTGACTTGTGACCTAACTTACATATTACACAGGTGTTTTTGCTTATACTGCAAAGTCATTGCCAAGTCCATATATACCGCATGCACTGTATTACTGAGTAAATACAGACTATTTTTTTTTTGACTTTTTATCTAAATTCACATTTTAAATTTCATGGTTAGCAGTTTAATTCAATACATTTATTTTTTTAACATCTGCTTACACTGAAAAGGTATTCTTTAGAGGCTCAGTTGTATTACTCATAATCAGCAGATGAGCATTGGACTGTTCAAGGCTAATAAGATTTTCTTACCAAATAGAATGAAACACATAAATCTTACAGGAGAAAGTTGTCGTATTCTTCAGCTGAAGATTAAAATAATGACTAAAAGGTAATTCAGTTTTCTTAAAAATGTGCAGTACTTATGGATAAGTTCATCCAAATTACCAATTGCACATAACCAAGAAATGAAATGAAACCACTGTGTCATGAGTAAACACAAACCCTCGGACTAGGCCAGGATTTCCATTCAGGAATTGTGACAGCAGCACTAACTTGCTATATTCAACACTGTACAAATCTATTGGAAATGACTGTTTTAAACTTTATGGTTAACACAACTCACTGTTGCTTTACACATTCCTTGGATAAATGTTTCCTTTTTACGTTGGCTCTATACACACCAAGATGAACATGGAGCATGAAAATTCCTGGAATTGTTAAAAAAAACAGCTTTATTATGAAACGTACAGCAAATCCCTTTTAATTAGTTTCAAAGAACTTTCCTTCAGATGCAGTATACATATCCCAGCTTTTCTTTCTTTCTTGGAAACATTTCCGGTACTCATCTTTTGTTGCCTTGACTAAAGCCTTCTGTGTTTTTTCCTGGATTTCTAACATGGTAGCAAATTTCTTCTCTTTAGGTTTAGTTTTAACTTTTGGAACAAAAAAGAAGTGACGGAGTAAGATCTAGCAAATACCTCGGGGTGTGTGCAAAGCAATAATCATACTGTTTTTTATAGTGGTTCGTATTTCAGTTTTGGGTGTACTCCTTCTCTGGATGTTTTTGTCTGATGTTTTCTCGTAGGCACTTCAGCACTTCAATGTATTGCATCTCAAGGAGAGTATTTTCAGGGTGACTAAAAGGGAATTGCAGTAAGTTTTACAATGTAGGTTTCTTTTTTTTAACAATTCAAAATTTGGGTCTCCCCTTGTACATAAGAAAATAACCTACATTTTAATGAAACAATAGCATTCGGCCCAGTTATAGGTCATCAATCCCACAATAATTTTTTTCAAAACATCTTGTTAACTTTTTCCATCTATCAAAGGTTCTCTAAGTAAAGAAAATCACCCTTACATTTGTGTTCTATTATGTGAAGCCTTAATCTCTAACCTTTTTCTTAAAGGATGAGTCTAGTCCCTCTTCTTTTGACTTTTTTTTATTACTGTTATATCTATTTGAAATATTAAAACAAAACTTTGCCAAAGTTTTCCAAATGAGGCCTCTCAAGTGCACTATATTCTCCATTGACCCAGTTTGAAACATATCCCAATGCCATATTAATCTTAATCATTTTGTACACCGTTTGGATGTTGACTGTAGTCCACTCTGGCCTGTAAGATTCAGTTGGCATTTATTGTCAAATTTCAGAAAACCAAATTTTAACTCCTGTCTGTTATAAACTGAATTTCTTTACTCTAAATCTCATCTTCCACAGGTCTGAATTCTTTCCAGGTTCATCTGAGTTTTTTGACAATATGTTATTTGCTATTCAATATAGTTTTGTACCATTTAAACCAGCTGGTTAGTTGTGTTGTGGTTTTGCCAGGGCTTCATCCCTGGCTTTAGTTTCTTTTCTTTATGTTTGCTCATTTATTTAGTTTTTTGTGATGTTTTCTTTTGCTATCATTCTACAAAGGAGACTTGTAAATGGCTGAAAAGGGTGTAAGTCTTCTGAAATAGACAACTAAGGTGTTATGAAATGGACTCACCCCAATTCAGCCACCATACTGTCTGAGGCTGCAGTCTATCAGGGTCAGAAAGGGGAAAATTGCCTGTAAAGTTAAAAAATACCTCCTAAGTTGTCTACCAAGGGAAAGGAACCCGTAAAAATCCTTTGGCTTGAAGAGACAGCTCGAACAAAGAAATCTTTATAAATGAGGGTTTAATTTAAAAAAAAGGAAACATATCAAATGAAAACCCAAAAGACCACTCATCTTCTTTTCCAAACCATTTACTTGCCAGCTTTCCTAAACCGACCACATCACGTTTCCCATTGGCACAATGCTTTTTTGAAGCTAACTGGGAGATGCGCATATACTGCAGCACCAAAATGAAAAAGATTTCCTTTCCTGAAGACAAACAATAAAAGATACATATTTCAGAGTACAAAAATGAGCTTTTCTTAGCAGGGGGCATAACTGGGCGTGAGAATGGAATTGTAAAATGCATTCACCAAGGAAATAATATTTAATAATCAGAGCTAAACAACTAGGGGAAAACCAGGTCAAACCAAGTGAGTGAGAGTCAAAACCAGAATATCAAATGCTAAACTATCTCAGGCAAAGCAGCTGATGCATTTGCATTGTAATTTAAAAACTCACATAAGGGAAATAGTCCTATAGGAATTCAAAGAGAGGATGTGACACAGTTAGAAATAAAAATATATATTTTTTTTTAATATTTTCAGACAAAGAAAATTTAAACTGATGTAAGAAATTAAAGACTGAAAATTGAACTTTCCAAATACTTCACTAAAAACAATTATTCAAAGAACAAAAACATGTATAAAGACAAGACAGGTTTCCCAATTTTCAACAGTTCCTATTTATGTAATCAACTGCATTGGTCAGTTTGCTGCCAACACCCAGTCCCCTCTATTTAAATATCTTCCTCCCTATTGTTTATGTTAAGCCTGAATTTGGTTGGTGGTAACAATATCTTTTAACTGCAAGACACTGCTTCAGAATTTAGAACAGTGAATGCAACACTTTGACAAAGTATGTTCATTTCGTAATTTGATTAATATTTTTGAGGAGTTTTCCCATGTTGCCTTGCTGGGGGACCACATCAATTTTTCTCCAGGTATCTTTTTTTTCAATAAAAAATCCAGAAAAAAATCTAAAAGACTGGCAATATTAAATTGGTTCATTGTAAGTGAGTATGCCCTGTTGTGAGATAATGTCCTATCCAAGGCTGGTTCCTGCCTTGCTTCTAACTCTGTAAGTACTGAGTCTGTCCTACGTGATCCTGAATTAAAATAAGCAGATTTGGAAAAAGAATGTAAAAAATCTTTAAAAAAAAAAAATCTGATTGTGACCTAAGTTGATGGGTATTTTAAAAAGTATTACACAAATATATTTTCTAATGATTACAATGGATTTTATATAAACTGTCAAATGTTTACATTTTTTTAATTAGCACTGGCTATAATCCTGAAGCACTGATACTTGCACACATTTGTTCAGAGAGCTAATGGATGTAATCTTGTGTTGTGTCAGGCCTGCCCCTTATGAACTCTCAGCTGAGTGACTGAAATTTAATTTATCAAAGTTGAGGCCAAATGTCACCCACCCATTTCTCAGAGTTGAATCATTTTAGGACAGATATGGTCATCTTGTAGCCAGAAGCATATAATTCAACACCAGAGAAGTCCACACTGTATGAATGGGCATTGTCTTTTTGAAATATTGTTTTTCACATTTTGACAGAATGAAGATGGCAAGTGGGTTAATTTTATTTTCAATTTAAAAACTATTTTGTATTACTCACTCAAACGTAAGAATTTACAAACAGTTATACAAGATTTGTAGTCTACAATTACTTGCATATCATTGTGACCAAATGTGACTTCTTGTTAAACACTACTGAATTATTCTAGCATCCATTTGGCTTGTGCTACAGCTCTACTTATGACTTTTATAAAGAATACCAAATGTAAGAAGCAAATTGCCTAGTGAAACTTTAGAACTCATTCCTGCATCCAAAAAATGATGAAGAATGATACAAAATATCTGTTTCTGCTTGTTTGAGCCGATAGTGTTGCTGGACATCTTATGATTTCACAGGGAAGTAAGCTTGGTATACAGTATTTCTATTCTGTGTTCAATTTTTGTGGCTGACTACCATTGTCGTTTTTTTCTGTGATGTTGTTCTGTGGCTAATGTCATAACTGACAGCACCCCCAGGAGTTCTTGAACAAAGAACCTATAAATTTTAAGTCCCATAGGTTTTATAACTGGCTTAAATTACAATAATGATTTCATTTGTTTGTTATCTACAAGCGATATTTTACCAATTTAACAATAATTTTTGTGTGTGTAGATATATATATATATATATATATATATATATATATATATATATATATATATATATATATATATATAAAGCTATATGTCCCTGATTTACCCACTTTAATTGACTGACAAACAGCCTAAACAAAAACAATTTATTCATCTCAATCATCCCTTAACTAAATGGTGAAAAAATCTGATAAAACTACAAAGATGCTTTGCACTTAATACTTCCTATTAATACTTATGTTCGACATTGGATTTACTACCACAGGGGACAGTACCAAGAGCTTGTGACCAATATTCAGTAATATAAAAGATGATTAAAAATCATTTAAAGTCGATGTAAACGCGCTACGAATCATAACTCTCTATTGGCATAACAGTCCTAAATGCATAATTACTTCAAAGTGTTATGGACTTGAAGAAATATCTGCTGACAAGAAACTATAAAAGTTATCAGTTAGTTCTTCTCAGTCAAACAATCCATCCTCACTCATTCTCTTGCTTTCTTCCACATTGGAGTGGCATAGCTATATTTCATAATCTGCTCTTTTTGAGGACAGTTCAGTTGCCGACCTCTGTATCTCCACATTTTATTCTCTCAGTAGTTGTTTTTATAGCATGTGCACATTCAATTCCATATAAAGTGTGTAACGCTGAGTGTTATTTGGTATTGTGCACTTAATAGTCACAGTCAGGTGATCAATGGTATTGGCTGTTTGAAAACTGAAATGTTCTGATTTTACAAAAAGTGCTAGTCAGATTTATTGTCATACTGTATGTACAGATTCCAATGTAATTCTTTTTGACATGCTTAAATAACTTGCCTCCACTATGTGGCAACATAAAATCTTGCTCCAAAGAATTTGTTTCATAGAACAACACAGAGTATTATAGCCCAAGCCTGGGTAAAATCCCAATTTCACAATCCAGGCCCTATTCCCATTATTCTTTACATTCTATTTCCACTATGGTTGTTTGTTTTCTTGTATTCAGTAATCCTCAGCATTTTTCTATGTTTTGCGATTTTAATTAAGTATGGAGCTTAAAAGTTTTCCCAGTTTAAATATGAGTGTGCCTATAAGCAAAAAAAACTCCAGTTAAGTTGGCAGAGAATGTGATACTTCTGGATGTAATAAAGTAGGACATTCCTTGGTGTCTACGGACAGCAGTCATGGCATGAACAAGACATGTAAAAGAAAGAGCGAGAAATAAGGGAAAGTGTCTCTGCTGATGCACCAAAAGCTGTGAAGATGGCCTTTCAGTTACATGATACAGCTTGAAGTGAAAATTAAAAGATTTTAAATTGAAGACATACCAAGAAAATGAATCAGTCACAAAATATCATGAACAACCAACTCCTTTTCCAACTCACTTAATCCGGAACACTTGGTGCAAAGCAAGGAACATCTCTGGATGGCACACCAGTCCATCAAAGGGCACACACACTTACGCTTAGCGAATCTGGATTTGGCAGTTCTGTAAGAAGTGGAGCAAAGTTGGAGTACCTAGAAAAAAACACCCATGCAAACACAATGAGACCATACCATGACATTGAACCATACCATTAAAGTAACTGACAATTTTAACCACTACACAAAAGTGTACATTAAAGGTAAGATACATATTTGATATTTAAGGAGCTATTTATTAAGTTGGCATCTGAATTTGTATTAAAGCCATTAAATGCATATTTACATTTTATTTTTAATTAAGTAGGCTTTTTATTAAGTATGCCTTTAAGGGGTGAAGGGCAATATTAAACATTCCACCACCGTGTATATTACATATAATATATTGATTTCACTCCTAGATTTCACTTTTTCTCAGGAGGCCTTGGAACTTAAACCCTACAAAGAATTAGGAATGATTATGTGCAGAGGTATCAGAAATAATTTGTTTATTCCATAAAGCTAACATTGTTTACAAAGAATATACTACATATATCCACATTGCAAAAGACAAAAGGAATTATATAAATATATATATATACACGCACACACATGCACACAGTGTATGTTTGATACCATAAAATACTCTTAATTCCAAGACTGAGTACTGATAAACAGATGGGCTTGTAAAAAATAGAAAAAATTTCAATATTCAGGCAAAAAATGCAATTTTAAAAATTCTAATAATAACTCCCAGTCTGGTCAGTCCGTGTGGATTTTTCTTTTTTCACATTTCAAAGACGTATGTGTTGGATGAATTGAACAACCAGACTAGACCTGGCATGACTTGAGGTGTAGATGTGTTCATGAGTGTGCCATACGATGGCTCCTGTCAAGGACCAAGCTTAAGCAAGTTTGAAATAAGTACAATTTGTGAAATTCAGGATTTAATGGCTTACATTATTTCAGACTATTGTACAGTGATACATACTTATAATTTAATGATTTACCTTTCTAATAATTATTTATAGATCAGTGCAAAGATGATCAGCAGACTGGATTGTATATAATCTTTCGTTGTAGTGTTTTCAATGAATCTAGCAATGCTTATTTGAAAATGACTTGCTTATTGAACTCTTAACACAATGTAGAATATGAAATTGGCATTTAAATGCACAATTATAAAAAATCTTCAGATATTTTTTTCTAAATGTCAGCATCTGCTCTCCCAGAGTGAAGATTGCTCCTTTAACACCCTCTTGAGTGTTGCATGTCAATTATGGTAGGATAACATATATATTATACATGAGTAACCTCCATCACTGCAATGTGCTTTGAGATCATTATTCTTGTGAGGATTACTTCAACTTATTCTCATTTTATGATGTCTTTTGAATAAGAACCAGTATGTTAATTTCTACTAGAATGTACATGGAAAAGTGTAAAAGCTTTAGCAATATATGTCTTGCAGAATTTATATACAAGTTTAGCAATTTTAATTGTTTGATCATCTTGAAGGATTCTTAATTCATTTCTGTGCAGTACGTGTTTTCCAAAAGAAATCTGAAAAAAAAGTAACTTTAGACCTCAGAATTGGATAACAGGAGAGGCAACAGATTGGTAAATATGGTGTTGTGTGCAAGCAGAATGTTTTATGTAGAGTCCTGTAGGAGTAGGTCAGCTTTTATAGTAGGTGTCTAAACAGCAGTAACAATCTGAAGCATTTTGTGAGATGTACTTAATCTGTACCTATTAAATAAAATTGGAGATGTTACACATATTTGCTGAAATGTACTTTTCAGCAACGCTGAAAACGAGAATTGCACAGGTTCCAAAAATGTCAGATTGCAATTGTCCAGCAGTCTGGTTTACTGTGAAATTTTCATTTTTAATTCATCACTAATGTGGAATGGATGCCACTGCACAAAAATAGAAAAAGTAATAAAATAAGTAAGTTTTTCTCTAAAAATTTGAAGAAACATTTTTCTAATACCAAATTGCAGTTGCTTGCATGAGAAGTGGTAATTTCCTAGGAGGTTGTACACTTTTTCCAGTGGAATTGCCATATTCTCTTTAAAAGCTCAAGAGACAATACAGTTCAGATACATTTTACAAAAAAGGACGGAGGTGACCAGTTGAATTACACCAATGTTAAGGCAGGTAGCTTATTTTTATTTATATATAAACTCAAATAGAAAGGACTTAAGAACACCATATAAAGTTAAAGTTGAGCTGATTGTAGTGTCAACATAGATTATTGAATTACATTTTTACATTTTGGAGGAATGTTGCATTATCAATTTTTGAATTGTGTTAATTTTCCACAAAAACAAATCCTACTCTCACTGGACAGGATGACTGGTGAATAAACCCATTATCCCAAATTTTATTGTCTCAGGAGAAGATAGCACAGCACATAAACATTCTCTTTGAGTAGTAGGTCTACTGCACAATCATGGGGTCAGTGAGGTGGTAATTGTAATGGCTTTAGTTTGCCAAAAATGTGTCGATAATGCAAACATTCCTTAAGAATCTCAAAAATAGTGCTGCATGAGAGATGAGTAACGGACTTTGATTTAGTAACCAGCACAAAACCGTTATGTTTACAATAATTGCATTGAGGTTATGCTGTTTAAACCAAAGTTTAAATGGAGGACATGTGGCTCAAAATCTATGTATATTTTGTGTATAACTCAGTCTGAAGTGTAGTATGTTCTATTACCCCACTACCAATGGGACCCCCATCTACATTCTGAATTTTAATTCACTAATTTTAATTTCACACAAAAAGGTTCTGCATTTGTGGAATCAATTGGTGCCTCTGTATAATGACAAGGTGTCATAGGGGCTGGTTCTAGAAGACTGTTAGAATCCCAAAATGCACCACAACAATATTGTTTTCTGCTCAACATTAATTTCAAATTATTCCTACAGCTTTGAGTGGTTTCATTTTTAATGACCAGCAGAACCATAAAAGAAGCACTATGCCCGAGACATTCTGTGCCCTATTTACACACACCCAAGTCAACCAGTATCAACTTATTTTTCTTTTAAAGTATTTGTTCTTCGCTTTCAGAAAGATGAGTTCCAATTCCAATGCAAAATATCACAAGTAGCCATCTCATCTTTCATGTTATTATTTAACGTATTTCTAAATGCAGCAACTAACAGCTTTCTTTAGTTCGTGTCTACTGTTAGCATCTTGAATAGCACTTTGTTGTTTTATACCCTTGATTAAGTTAATAGTTTTGTTGTTGCTCCAGCCTCCTTTTCAGGTTCTTTTAAAACCACCTCAAAAGTTGATTAAAAAAAATTGGTTATATCAGAGCAGTGGGAGTGTGTGTCTGAATAAATATCAGACACAAATTACAGTGACATTCCTACCAAAAATGATATGTGTGGTATTTTAACGTTATCAGTAGCAATTCCTTTATACTGCAGATCAAGTCTTATAGGAATCCATGGGGTTCACTGGGTATCACCCAGGGTGTAGGTTTAAGGTTTTTTTTTTCCTGAGTAGATGCAGCACTAGGTAATGTTCTTAAATTTGTGATTTTCTTTTCAGAGCTGGTCAATAAGAGAAGTTAAACAAATCTCCTGAGGTGCTCATATAATTGACTCAAAGTTTTAGGAATTGTATTTGGAGCAATAGTGATGTAACATGGTTTACAGGGATCATTTTAAGTCAACAGCAAAGCAAAATCAGAATTTAGTATAAGAAAAAAAACAATAAAGCAAAACAACAATCAGTTTTATGTTTATGGGGGATGTTGTTACCAATATTATGGTGGCCCCCACAAAAAAAGGCACAGAAAATAAAAATCTCTACAAGAAAAAAAAACAGCAAATGTGCGCCACAGTGATATCACTGTAATAGCACAAAATAGTAAATTTAAGATCTTGATGCAGCTGGTATTAGTATTGTAACAAAGGCGCTATATAGGCACCTGACCTGACACAGATGGACAGAGAGGCACATATAAAATAAACAAAGGTTTTATTTTTCTTCACCCGTGGGTGCACGTCTTCCCTGTGACCCACAGGCAATACACAGTCCCAAACACCACACAAGATCCACAACAGCTTTCTCCTTTATCACCACTCCTCCTCAAGCTTAGTCCTCCTCCTCCCGACTCTGGCTCTCGAGTGTTGGTGGCTGGCCCCTTTTATATCCCACCCGGAAGTGTTCCAAGTGTTTGACCACCTGGTCCCAATTGCACTTCCGGGTGGGGCTGAAGACTCGTCCAGCCCGGCTGTTGAATCCAGACAGCTCCCTCTAGCGGCCACCCCAGGTCCCAACCAGGCAGTGGAGGACTCCATCTCCCATGGAGCCCTACGAGAGGTTGGGGAATCCCCGTTGGCCAGGGAGGCTGCCACTAAGTGTCCCGGGGGAGGTATAGAGGTGCCCATGCTTGCTCCCCTGGAACAGTATAAGTGGTATTTCTATTCTCTGGCTGCTCGTCCCACACTGGCAGTGCCCAAGGAGCTCATATTGTGACCAATCACACTGTGCTTTCATTCTCTGAGGCAGGTTCTATGGAAGATTATTTGTGCCAAAATGAAATGTAATCCAATCTGTTAACTACATTGAAATGCAATACATATGCAAGAGAGGGAGATATGGTATTGGCATGGTTTTATGGTGTCATAATTAAAGACATATCATCCAAATGATCAATTGGATTCACTACGACACATCACTTTCATGTCACTGTAAAATGCGATACACATGTTACAACTAAAAGCAAAGCAGACGCGTTGTATTTCGCTTAGCGTCTACTCCATGCGTATTGCATTTTGATTCAAAACCACTCTTTAATTGAGCCAACACTAAAACTAATCAGATGACCAATCAGTGTCAAACTGTGGAGCAAGGTGTATCAACAGTTTAGGAAAGAGGCATTCCACTCCCTAACATTTCTGTATTGTTGTGGTTTAGGTTTCCTTTTCACTATGGCACGCAACCCAGCACTTGGAGGTGGCCAAGGATTCTAGACTTCAGGCAGTCATTGACTGTAAAGGATTTTCAACAGATTTTAATGATTTTATATTTGTGATTATGTTAGTTTGTCCAAATACATTTGAGACCCTGAATTTAGGGGGACCATATATAAAAATGTCTGTCTTTTCTAAACAGCTCATATGATATTTTTGGTAAACCACATAATTTAAAGCTGAAAGTCTACACTTCAATCACATAATGATTACTTTATTTCAAATCCATTGTGGTGGCATACAGAGCCAAAATTATGAAAATTGTGTCACTGTCCAAATACTTATGGGCCTAACTTTATATGCTGTTCTGCTCTCTCTCTCTGTCCTGTCAAGACCACCTCTGGCTCCACTCCAGCAGCTGCTCCTGTTTCTCTTCAGCAAAACTCTCCTTAGGAAGACGCCTTCAAGTTCCTTTAATCTGAAGGATTGCTGCTGGAGCAAGACAGACAACTAGGAAGTTGCCAAGTTTGCTATGTGTTTGAATAAGAGTTCCAATCCTGAATAAATCCCAAATACTGTTCCTTCAAGTGCCAGAATAAAGGTCTCTTTACTCAGTTCACTCCTCTCCTGCCTTTTTGAGCAATTCAAGTAGCCCAAATGCAACAATACATGCCAACAGGGTCCACACCCAAAGTGAATATTCAGCTCCTGACTGCAAGCATCTCTCTTCTAAGCACTCTACCCTTTTCACCTATCCATGATGAGGTACTTCTCATGCTGCCTTTACTTGGTAAATCAACATAACAGCACCATTGTAGCCCATTTTTCTTCACTGTCGGAGAAAAATACTGTACTTCATCCTCACTGGACTGTCAGATCCACACCCCACACACTCCATAAACTCAAATTACAAAATGGACTTTTGTCTGTGACAGTGTGTCTTCTTCTCTGTGTGACATATTCTCTACTATTTACAAATGCACTTTGATCTTGTGAAATAACACAACTTTCTTTAAGTTGTTTGGGATAACCTTGGCCAGAATCTCTGATGAAGATAGTGGTCTATGTGCAGTCTAATGGGTATTCTTGTAAATTTCATGGAAAAGAAGGATATTGATGGCTTGTGCAATGTTTTAGGGAGAAGCATTTACTCTCTGGCTTCACAGAACATTAATAGACTTAGCTTAACTAATCATTTTTTTTATATAAAAAACAGGACCTGCCAGCTTCTCATTTTGTAAGGATCTAACAGCTTATGATAAAGGATTATTCTGATCATTTTATATATTTTTTTATTAGAAACCAGGATGCAAGCCAGAAAGCGTTGACCTCTGTGGAGCACAGATTGAATGGACCAGTGAAAAGTCTAGCCGGAAAAATGTTTTTCAGGTAGGACTTTTTAAATTTCATGGTCATCTTCATATCATTCGACTATGCTGTACAGTAAGTATTGTCCTCAATCATTTGTTTATGTGCTTGGCATGGGCCTTATACAAACACTGCAAACACAAACATAAAAAATAATGTATTTTTTGAACCCACAGCCAACATCTCCAGCCCACTCAAATGTTGAGATTGATTGTTTCTAAAATCACCTAAAATTACGATGTGCTCCTAATAATAACAGCCCTCTTTGTCAGGTTTTGAAATGTTGAAAGTTTATGCTTGTGTAGGTGGTTGTATATCTTTAAATGCATGACCGTTTTGACAATAAAATGCTCAGAGGTTTCCCACCATCAGTTCTTAAATCACGCAGGGTCATCTAGGGCAGCAGCAGCATTCTGAATACAGGTACACTGTAAGACTTAATAGAGTATATGGTTTGGAAAACTGGAACGCAATTCTCTACTACAATACTTGTACTGTGAAAGTAAACAGGATAATTTAGTGATTTAAAATTTAGTTTAATAATAATATACAATCTACTGTATGTGTTATATTAAAACTTTTCTTTGCTTAGAGATTTTGAAAAGTAATAATTTGTTAACTATTTCTATGATATATACTATAGCCATTCACTATAGCCAAACTTTTTCAAGGTGGTCATTTTTAGTTATGTTTTAACACCATGAATTTTTATATTTAGATGTGTAAATTATAGCATGCTGAAGGAGTCCTTTTCAACTTTTTTGTACTAGAATACAGAATGAAGCACATACTTAAAGCTGCTGTAATCTAATGGTCTCCATAAATATTAAGATGACCTAATATTTTGAATAGTTAAGCTATAAGTTGTTTCTAACTCTTCAGTCAAAGTGAAGCCATACAATTTAGAAGGAAGCAGAAACTATAATAGAAAATACATTTGGATTTAAAAACATTCATAAAACATAGAAGGTTAAGTGAAATGTTAATAACACTGAGACTGCATGCTGTGAGACACCCACCTTACTTACTGTACGTTACTTCATCCACATTTGCTTGGGTGGCATTGTAATAATGTGAACATTCCTCTGTTTATGCCTGAATTCTTACATAAAATAAAGAAGTGATTCTGAAATTGTAAGACAGGAAAAGAACAGTCCATTTCTAAACTGTGAGTGTACAGAGCACTATGTCTCCACTTACTATATTATGATTCGTTTTATTGTTGTTTTAACACAGTCATATTTAAGAGACATTTATTTCATTGTTGTCACATCTGTTCCGTCTTTCTTAATAAAAACAGGATGTAGTTATTTATTCTATTGCTATCACTGTTTATTACTGAAGTCTTAGTTACTGTTTCCACAAGGCTCACATCCAAGTTAATTTGGCAATACATTTTTGGCTGCCTCTCAGATTTAAAAGATGAAGAACAACAATTAGCAAAAACCATTACAACTTTAAACATTTTATATTTATAGGGATGCTCTTGTGGTAAATAAGATTTTCTTAGGGAGTCATGCCACGTATGTTTATGACACCATATTGATATTGTACTGTTTTTTACTTCTCTTTTTCTTTCCAACACAAAAAGAAACAGTTACATTCAGGTCTGTTCAGCAATATGTGTCAAACTTACCAGTTAGTTTGTATCAAGCATGGTCTATTAATATTATTAATTGAATGTTGGTTGAAGTTCCAATAATGGAGAGGTGTCCAGGCTCTGGATGGGTTCAAGCCTTTTGCCTAATATGATCAGGACAAGCTTTGCCCCCACATTCCTAGCACCCTGAACTGGATTAGGTAGGTTTGAGAATGTTGTATATGTTATGAAAAGTTGCTAGATGAAATGGAGTGCCTGATGTTGATAGCACTTCCATTGTCACTGTTAAGGGTTTACACAGATCTGATATTCTCAAAGATGTGCAGGTTAGGTTAACTGGCAAAGACAAATGAGCTCTTGTATCGCTTGGATGTGTGCATGAATGGGCCTTATAATGGAACGGAGTCCTATTCTCTAGCCTCCTTGAAATGTGTTATGTTGCAAATCAAACACAGGCAGTCATCATATATAACTTAGACAATCTGCATGCATTCTGCTAGTTAAAAGAGTAGCTTTTATTACGATGGATATATTCATCTGTGTTATGATAAAATGGGGTTTTAAATGATCCTTCTGCACAAAGAGGCACCATCTAGTAACAAGTCATGGCCGCTGGAATCTACTCCAACAGCAACTGCCTCAACGCAGGAATCGCTCAAGCACTGGATGCTAAATCTATCTTAGGACACAAACACATACCACAAACCGTACATTTCTGATTAATCTGTCAGTAACTAATTTGATTGTTCCGTTTGTTACAACCCTTTGAGAACAGTGTTTAAGTCTGGGTTCATGTTTATTGTCAGTCATATTACACATTGTAATTTATTCTGAGGTCTCAGTATGTTTTTAACAAGTCACATTATTAAATTTACATTAGGTTTGGTCTGCTTTATTCAATTTATGCCATTGGGTATTTGCAACACTTATGGAATAGATTGAGATTACAGATACATTAAAGCGTCCAGTATAAAAGTTAATATTAATATAAATTGTCAAACCCAGTTTATTCTAATCAGGGTGGTGAAGAGCCAGAGTATGTCCTGGTAAAATTTTGCAGCACCAATCCCAGGACAAGTTACCAAGTTATGACAGATAAATATTAACATTACAATTCTAAATGTATTGTGTTTTCGGCAGTTCAAAGCATTTTATTCACCATGCTTGTGAAGCTGAAGAGACAAAATTAAGGCCACATTCATCTAGCATCGTCACGCTGTTAAGTTTATATAGTCTTACCTCACTGGATGTGCGTCTTATTACATTTCATTCAAAGCAGTGGGTTGACTCCATGAATGGTTGCATTGCTCATATACAGTTATGCTATTGATAATATATAGCAAGACAGGTTTATAAATGTTCAAAGAATTCACTATGGTGACTTCAATGCTCTTGATTCAGTTGAAAGGAATAGTCATCATACTTGGATTGTAACTGATTGTAACTCTAAGTATAATCTCATGTCTAGTGTTTTGTGGTAATTTGTTCAGCATATTGTTAAACATGTGAAAAAATATCTATCTAGCATCACTGTGCTGTCAGACTTATAAAGGTTGCCTAGCTGGCTTTACTCCTTGTTATTTTTCACTCAATGAAATATGACAGCTGATGGATGCCTTGCTTTTTTAATATGCAACACATATCTATTTCACATATCTATTTCTTAGAACTGTCCAATCAAAGCTGCTTTCTAGTTTTAAATGTGTTTTAGAAATTGTGACTGATTTGGATCAGTAGGCGTGCACGTCAAATCTACTTCTGAAGCATAATAAAAATTTCATCTAAATTAAATTTAAAGTATTATTTTAACATTACCTTTACACTGCAGCGAGCATTTTCTCCTGTATGATTCCAAGACTTTTGTTTTTAAAAATTCAGTAAAAACTTATTAGTAAATGGCATGCATAAACTACCAGGCAAAAAAAAAAGATATAGCACTTTTCCACTATAAATCAAAAGAGAATCAATGAAAGATACAGACATGTTTATTATAGCCAAATCTACTGCCCTAAACCTTTCCTATCCACTTGTATCAAAATGCAGAAACATCCCTGCAGACCAGCCTAAGCTACAGATAAGGGACTCCATGACTGTTTTAAGTTATTCTGCCCCTAATCATTTAATAAAAAATGGCATGTTAGTAAAATGGTTGGCCATTTTTGAGTCTCTAGTGTTCTGATTCTGAAAGCTTCTCTAGGCTGCCTGTGCACTTTGACCAGTGGTTGTATCCTAAAGGATTTGCCGTCATGTACAAAGCAAGGCTTCTTCATGCTGTAGGGTTGTATGACTAGGAATCATGCCAGGGTCATAAGGTCGGAAGTCCTAAAAGCAAACAGTAACCTAGATACAAATACAGTGTCCTTATCAGGAGTTTTAGAGGAAATTCACTTTATATAATTCGGAGCCCTTTTTTATACTTTACCTTCCTATGCAGATATATGTATTGTATGGTGAATGCTCAATATTTATTGATTTCTATGATAGCTCTACAGTTGATGTGACCAAGCAAACATCAAAATAAAAAATAAAACCATTTTTTGCAAGTTGTTTTTTAGGGACATGCAGTATATTGAGTACATCACATTAATTTAGTTCAGTTTATTCTGTGTTCCTTAAAAAAAAAACACAGTGACAATAATAATAACAACAGTAAGGTAAAATTGAACTCCTACTTATGCTGTAAATTACTGTACCTAGTCCAAAAAACTTGAAATATTAAACAGAAGGCAAGGGTTATGTAGGGGGGCAAACAATGGCTTGAAAGGGAAAATTCTGGAACATTTTTAAAGAAACATACAAATAAAAGACAAAGAAGACCCACAGGATCTTTCTGCATGCCAAGGTCAAATGTTCATTGGCTTATTTAGTTTCAGCAGGTGTTTGATTGTGTAAAACTTTATAAAATAAAATTACATAGTTTCTCCAGTCCTAAACAAACAGCCTGTTTTATATAGTGACACTCTATAGTGAACACAGTCTTAAAGCATTATATTAAATAAGTGAAGTAAACATAAACAACAAATACAAACTCACACACATATACAGTATGTACTGTATATTTACTCTATTTATATAAAATCCTAAGCCTAAAAGTGCATCATTCTTTTCAGAATATATCGAATTTTAATGTGATGTTGTTAGATTTTCAGATTGTTATTCTGTTTTAAATTATAAACTAAAAAAAATATCAAGAACTCACTTCCCACGAGACGAGACTTTGTGCCAAGAGATTTAACCACGCCCGGGGCTAGAAATAAAAGGCAAAGAGTAGAAGAGAAAGACAGCAGCTGTGCAGGCTTTTAAATGTTCGAAACGGCGTGTGGGAGGCAGATCATGCGGCACGGCAGCAGCAGCAGCTGATCGAGCAAAGAGGAGGTAAAAAAAAACCTATTTGTTTCCCATTGCATCACCGTTTAAGAGGGCGTTTTGGAGGAGCCACTGCGTCTCCTTAGGGTGTGTTCAGCCCCCCTCTTCACAACGTGAGCAGCAGAGAAGCGAAGTGGGTTGTGCGTAGTGCAGGCCAGGGGGGTTGGCGAGCGAAGCGAGCAGGGGGGAACCCCCCCTAGTATATATATATATATATATATATATATATATATATATATATATATATATATATATATATGTAAAGTTTAGGACAAAGACACATTTTTCCTTGATTCACCCCTCTGCTCCATAGTTTAAAATTACAAATCAGACAATTCAGACCTGATTAATGTGCATATTACAGACTTCCATTTAAGGGTATTTGTATACATTTCGGTCACACCATGTAGAAATGACAACACTTTTTGTACATGGTCCCCCCATTTCAGGGCACCATAATGTTTGGGACAGATGGCCTCATAGGTGTTTGTGAATCCTCAGGTGTGTTTCATTCCCTCATAAGATACCTAGGCTTGCTTCTACCCTTTGGAGTCTGTAGTTGCCATTGTTTTCAACATGAGGATAAGAGCTGTGCCAATGAAAGTGAAAGAAGCAATTAATATATACATTGAGCATGCATCGATTCATATACAGTATATATTTATTTTTTAGGTCCAGTGTCCTTAATGCTAGGCCACACTTCCTTTCATAATTAAGGATTAGGTAAACCATAAAACAGAATTTAGCGAAAAACTGTGAACAGGACAAGGATCGAGGAACAACCTGACAGCAAAGCTGGGTGTCCTGAACTATCCAAAACCTTAAGGCCTCAGGCGCCTCCTCCTCCACCCATTTTCCTTTCAGTTCCTTTTCAAATGATGTTGCTGTGTTGGTGGAGAAACTTGAGACTATTTGGTTTAAGAGTTGTAGTTAAATAACTGATTTTGATCTTAATTAATTAATGATGGGCTGTCGTCTTTTTGAAGCTCCCCTAAAAAGGTTATTCATCATTGTTTCTTCACTTACCCGGTGAGACAGAATGAGGTGCATTGTGGAGCTCTTGCTCTTGCACCTCTTGACAGATGGGGATGTTTGACTGAGGAGGCACACCTGTCACTTTGCAAGGCAGGGAGCCTAAGAAAGCTCAGGAAAACCAAAAACCTCTTGAGAAGCAGTAAAGAAAAAGCCCACTTGGTCTTGATTTTCTGTATGAGTGCACACTGTAAGAACAGGACCTCATGATCCTTCTGAGACTTTTTGGTTTTAAGCAGGAACTCACAGAAACATTAACCCAGAAGTAACAGATGTGGCAGTCAAATGTTCATAGCAACTTTAATTGTTTTATGCCTTGATATAGGCTCTTATCTTATTATGAAGAAGAAGGTGGTCTTTCAGCTTCTGTGAGATGTATTAGTATAAAACCTACCCATCTCTCATCAATCAAACTGCAATATGAACCCTTCTCAGTGCAAGAGAGTCAGACTTTTGCTGTATATGAAGTAACATAATATACAATTTGATTTTCTGGTGAAATTCTTCCATTTTCTTATGCCTCTGCTGAAAAACCTATGAAATGCAGTTTGTAAACATATTAGAAATAAAGTAATGTACTTTCAAATAATTATTATTTATTAAACATTGGATGTCAAAAATGTGATCTGCTATACTCTGAACCTTAGTATTCTTTTTGTGGTAAATGTGAAGGCAGCAAATGGATACATTAAAAGGGAAGAGATACATCAGCCCCTTAACAGTCAGCATACAGTAGATTCAATTTAATTTATGGCAACTGTACCTAAGGAATAATGGAGAAAAATAAAATAAGATGAAAAAATTGTATGGATTTCAGTATTTAATGAAGATATGGCTTGGTTTTGCATTATTTCACAAGGTATGAAAGATACACAGGCATTTTTTTTTTGCCGGTTTCCCACTTTTATTCAAAAACTGTGAGAGAGATGCACTACTGGGGATGTAAGAAAGACAAAACCAAAAGAAAAATTCATCTTAAGGCTTATGACTGAAAAAACACAATGAAATGAACATTGTCGAACGGCAACTCATACAAGAATATACATACATAGAATATTATTATGTATTATGTATTTTGCATATACAGTATGCTGCTTTATCTATGTTTCTTTTGTATTTGTTGTTTAGTATGTAGCATCATTGCTATCATGGGTATAACATCAGCGTTTTTGGGAGCCATAAGTATTTAATCACCTTGAGCCTAATGAGGACTGCTTAAACGAAGCATCAAAATTAAAATGAGGTATTTAATTTCCTACATCTTAATTAGTTGTTTTCAAATTCTGACATTTTTTTTTTCCTTTGAACTTCATATTGATCAGAAAGATTCATGTCTGACCTACCAATAGAAGAAAAAAAAAATGCTTATTTTCTTTCTGTACAGCCTTCCACATTACTTAAAAAAATTCATCCTTTGTGATAGCTGGCTAATAGTTTTCTATACAGCGTCATTGGATGAGAGTATGTTAAGAGTGAACGGGAAATGATGGGGTGTCAATCAGGACAAATAATAAAGAAACTGAAATTAACATACACTGTGTAATCAGAATATAAGTTTAATATGTCACTGTGACCTATACAAAAAATATTTTATAAATCCACTCACATGTACAGCTAACACAAGGCCAGATTTAGCACGCAGGAGTTCACCATATAAGAACTGCTAGGTAAGCTTTTTAAGACAAGACAAGTTAAGGAAAAACTGTGAAATGGGCATTGTACTATTTCTGTGAGTCAGAGTCAGCATGACATTCAATCTTCTTTTCCTTGTTTGGAATGGCATGATTTGCTTAAGTGGGGGCCTGCACATTGATAAAGAGTATAAAGCCTTGGAACATTGCCTGGCACACCTTTGAAGCCGACGGACAGATGGGAGATAACCTCATCCAGTCCTGAAAATCCTTCCAGCGCAGCGATGAAAATGGCAGACTGTATACATCGGGCTCCCACTTCGGTGATAGTCTTGTCATGGCTTCCTCATCTGTTATGCCGCGTAAACCGTCATTAAAGAAAACTAAGTTATTTCTCATATGTGATTTCTTACTGCCGTATCACTAAGGGAAGGGTATCACCTTTTTAATATTATATCTACCTGTATATAGTTTCGGGTTATGTAACATGCTGCAATTACAAAAGAACTTATTCCAACAAGGGAGGTAGCTGTTGGCTGAGGTTCTAAAGACTCTGAAGAGCAGTCAGGCTTCAGTGTCAAAGCTCCATAGCCATAGTGGATGGTTCATCTCCCAAATTAGATGCCACCTTCTGGGAGGGTTTTGCTTTTACAGCTCCAGGACTGGAGTGGGTGGAGTTAGGTGTCCTCAATGTGTGTCTTCTTTGGACAAAAGTGACAGAAGAGTAAGTGATCACGGCCCCTGGTGTTTTGGGGTAGTAGTGCTTACCTCTGATGACCCTCTGACATGCATGTGTGACAACAGGCATATTCTAATTATTAATTTTCGATTTTATTATGGATGTAGTTTTTATCTTGAGATCAGTACACAGTAACAGACTCTCATAATGAAAATGGCCTGAACACACCCGATTGTGTGTTCTTATAGACTGTATATGGTGTTGTAATCACTGTCTGTTACTGGTATTCTACTGCTATCAATAGTCTGTAGGAGATTTGTAAGCAAACATCTGCTGTACCAAAGACAATAACCTTCAATTTGGATTGTCCTTGCATTGCATGCTAATATAGCTACTGCTGTTTCTGTCTCAGTAAATGAAATTCCAATAGCAGAAAATCTTTAAATATACAGTACATCCTAATATTTCACGGTCAGCCAAGCGGTTTTGTGATAAAGCTAAAGTAGGTTTTATCATTCTTTTCTTAAAAGTAAAGCATGAAAATGGACTACACTATGACAGTTTATAGAAGCTCCTGATCTGAAAATTGTGAACATTTCTACTGTCAAATGCTGGCCGTAGGCTAAAGCTGGAATAATTAATGATTAAACTAAAAGATAAGTCAGTAAATTATGATGCTCAGAACATTTAGAACAAGGCCAGATTACTGATTTAGCAGCTAATATTGGTCCCTGGTCACAAAATGAAAGAAAATAACAAATGAATAACTACTTTAGTTAATGAGTGTAAAAAATTTAAATCTGGAAGACAACCTCATCTTGGAGGTTAAATCAAAATGAATGAAGAGGCAGGATATGAAAAAGTGAGAAGGTCTTGCTATTTTGGAGAGATTTACCATATCAAACCTAAAAGTCCTAAACTTTCAAGAAAGTACAAATGGTTAAGCCAGTATCATACTACATACTGTAACTTTCTGAGCAATTTTCAGGTGCAGTCTTAATTCACATAATTGTATAGTTTGACATCCCCAGTAATTCAGTCAGACTGATTTGCGACTCGTCATGGCAAAATCAATCAATAGAGCAAAATAGATTTTGGTTTTGGATTAGAGTCTGGTGCTGTCAGACAGCGTGTGGTGAGTTTGTGGTACTTTAGAAATTTACAGTTGTGCTGAGAAGTCATCACAGAATCATGTGATTTGTCATCCCCTGCAAATCCTGCCATGTAATCCGACATCCTCAATGCAAAAAGATGCAGCAACCTATCAAATAATGAAGTTTGACATTCCCTCCGACTAGAGGTCATATAATGTAATGTCAGCTTTAATTACTTTTAATGAATGGAGCTTTTCAAACTCAAAATGATAATTGTTAAACAATTTAGGACAAGACTTTTAAGTAAGAAGAAACAATAACAGCTGTATGAGGTGACCAGTCTCACAAGCTCTTTTAGCCAATGCGTGTTTCTTTTCACTGGTGAAGAATATTTTGAATCATTACACAAGATCTCCAGATTTCATATTGAAATACATTTTTACAAATAGTAATAATCTATAATAATAAAAGGCAAAGCCCTCACTGACTGACTGACTGACTCACTCACTCACTGACTGACTGACTGACTCATCACTAATTCTCCAACTTCCCGTGTAGGTGGAAGGCTGAAATTTGGCAGGCTCATTCCTTACAGCTTACTTACAAAAGTTAGGCAGGTTTCATTTCGAAATTCAAAGCGTAATGGTCATAACTGGAACCTCTTTTTTGTCCATATACTGTAATGGAAGGCAGCAAGATGGCCGTAGGAGACTGAGTTGCGTGTCGCGTCATCACGCCTCCCACGTAATCACGTGAACTGACTGTGAACTCAGTACGTAGAAAAGAAGGAGGAGCCCCAAAGAGCGCTGAAGAAAACACTCATTACACAATTGACAAGGCAGCGAAACAATAAGAAGCGAGTGAGTGACGCATACAAGCATCTTCATAAGACACGAGGTATAAAAAAGCACGGTGTAAACCGTAAGTCTAAATTAACTTTATAGAAACGCTCCCGCTGCCGTTTGCAATACCATATTCGCGAGATACAAGTTTAATGAGAAGACACGAGGTATAAAAAAGCACGGTATAAACCTAACCTTAAATTAACTTTATAGAAACGCTCCCGCTGCCGTTTGCAATGCCATATTCGCGAGATACAAGTTTAATGAGAAGACACGAGGTATAAACTACAGTTTGCATCACTTTGTAACAGAGTTAAAATTGCTGTAGCGAGAAACTTTTAACTGCCGGGTCTTACCTAACATTAAATAAACCCGTGGACATCGCAACATCACACAAGAGAGCGGCTCACGTGAAGTGACTGAACGCAGCAGGAGTGATCACTTCCATGAATCAAACGTCTTCAAAAAACACATTACACAATTGATAAAGTAGGAAAAGAATATGAAACAAAGCACGGTATAAACTGTAACTTCAAATTAAGTTTATAGAAACGCTGCCGTTTGCAATACCATATTCGCCCCTGCGAAGCGCGGTGATTTTGCTATATATATTAAACTATTTCAACCATTGTATGATCTGCTTCTCGCAACTGAAAGAGGGCACCGTGGCAGAAGTTAGCCGACTTGCTCACCAACCACAAGCGTTACCTGGTAGGTAACCACCCATACAATCAGATTGTGAATCAGACTACGAATGCCTGCAATGTAATTACCCCGATCTACATGCTGTCAAATGAACGAACCACACGCCGTAGCACAACATTAGGGGCTTCGCCTCTACGTCCGAGGATCGATTCCAGTAAGGGAGTGCAGTGACTGTGTACTCCTAATGAGCCCACAATTACGGCGAAACACGTGTCGCATACTATGCATCTTCAAAGCACGGTGTAAACAGTAAGTTTAAATTGAGTTTATAGAAACGCTCCCGCTGCCGTTTGCAATACCATATTAGATGACTTTGTAACAGAGTTAAAATTCCTGGAGCGATAAATTTTTAACTGCCGGGTCATGTCGCGTGTTCTTGGGTAGGTACACCAAAAAATGTATACATTTATGCATGTAATGGGCAAACAAAAAATGTACTATACCCGAAAGCACTACAGTAGTACTCAATGTATCTTTACTTCTTAAATGTTAATGTTTTACTGTTTAATAATTTATACGCTTCTTATATGTTATTCAGATTCTTTTATCAAAATACCAGTAACAGCGCACTGCACGATAACGTGGAGTGAATATACTTGACATGACCATTCATAGTATTTATCCTCTTTCTCTGTACGTTTACCATTCGTTTGCTCAGAGGTTGATGAGCTTGCTGCTTAATGAGCAGCTCTTCACCCTAGCGTCCCGCTGCTTCTCTTCTTTCGTCGGCATCTTTTCCCGTTAAAACTGATTTTTTTTAAAACTTAGTATGTTTTCTTTAATTTTTCAGTTAAGCTGGCACTTAAGTCTTCAATCTGCCTCAAGAATGATTAGCGGAGGTGGTAGACAATGAAAACGTCAGCCGTACGCATCCGCCACGCACGCACTGGTGCGCGCAGCTGTCAGTTGACTCTACAATAAAATAAAATAAAGATAAAAAGAGCAATAACTTGCAGCACCGCTATTCAATTACACTTGCCTAACGCCTCTCCTAAGGGGAAATACTGTGGGATCTGGGCATCCGTCAAAGCAGCAATCACAAGCCCGATTAGAAAGCGGGAAGCTGTGATTTGTCCTCTCCCTCCCATGTAACAATCGCAGCCCGTGTTGCAACGCACTATGTATGTATATGTATATATGTGTATGTGTGTGTATATGTATGTGTATATATATATATATATATATATATATATATTTGTTCATATGTGTGGGAAAGCGAATAGTAGACGTGACGTAGTATATGTGTACCAAATTTCAAGTCAATAGGTGAAACGGTTTGCGAGCTACAGGTGATTTAAAATCCTGGACAGACAAACGAATAGCCACGGTAGCGTATTATAGAAGAACATTTTACTGTTTAATAATTTATATTTATATGCAATGTGCTTCTTATATATTACTTCATATTCTCATATGATAATGATGTTAATGTTGTTTATATTGATTTCTATGTTATTGTAAGTGCCCTTTATTTGTGGAAAAATAAATTTGGCAATTAAACTTATTTTATACATACATTTTATTTTTTTCTCTTGCACTCAATGAGCGAATCCACTGGGTAATCAGCTATATATACATATATATATATATATATAAATATATATATATATATATATATATATATATATATATATATATATATATATATATATATATATATATATATATATATATATATATATATATATATATATATAGATAGATATGTATGTATGTGTATATATATATATATATAGATAGATAGATATATGTGTATGTATGTAGATAGATATGTATGTATATGTATATATGTGTATATATATGTAGATATACAAATATGTATATGTATATATGTGTATATATATGTAGATATACAAATAAGTATATGCATATATGTGTATATATATGTAGATATACAAATATGTATATGTATATATGTGTCTGTATGTGTATATATATGTTGATATATGTATATATATATATGTGGATGTGTATATGTATATATATATATATGTATATATGTTTATGTATATATATGTTTACATAACCTCTTTAACACACTACTTCTCCGCTGCGAAGCGCGGGTATTTTGCTAGTAATATAATAATTTTGAACTCTTTCAGTGGGTTGAATTGAGTGAAATATAGTAATGTGAAGTTCTGGTATAATTTTCTGCATAGAATATAAGACTACATGAGACATCTCACAAATGAGCAAAGACTGCTCAGTCCATCAGACTCATTTGCTTAGCTATTAGCTATGTGTTCTAATATGATAGCCGTATTCTTCTATGTACAAGTTGAATCAATTTCAGATTTCAGCACCTCTTTCTGTGAACAAAAATGCTCCCTGACTTAAATATTTAATGCACTTCTACTTAGTTTCTATCAGTGTTCTTGAAAATGTGATTCAACATTTAAGATATAGAATTTTGCTTCCAATTGGAATTTTGAAGACCTGAATTCGGGCCCTACGTAGGCTCCTCTGCTCAAGACTTAAGGAACTTAATTCTCTTATACTGTTAGAGAAGGACCTGAGCTTTAGCCCAGGGATGCTCTTGATTGTTCTTCTCTGTACAGCTTCTTGAACTTTTACATCTCTTTGTTTAGCATGTTGACCAGAACAGCACAAAATACTCCTGAAGGGGTCTCATCAGTATATTATACAGTCTGAGCATATACTTCTGTTCATATGTTAGTAATTTTTATATAATCTAACATTTTTTTTTATTATTTTTTATTTTCTTCTAAACATTGCCTAGACAATGAGAATGTAGTGTAATTGTAAAACACTAAATCCTTTTTAGAGGTTGCTTTCACTTGGGACAATGTCATCCATTGTTTTTGCACTTCTCTGTATTAAACTATAGTTTTGAAATGTTTTTGCCATTTCTCCAATTTTAATATCACACTACTAATCATATCAAAGTCACTCTTTTTAATTTAAGTTACAGTAACATTCCAAGCTCAGATCCTTAAGGGACTCATCTTATCTATCCTCTTTGCCTCCAAATTATTAACCAACTTGAAATCCAGTTTTGTAAGTTACCTGTATTGCCAGCACCTTCTAATTTCATACCTTATCTTCAGATTTATGTTGTATGATTTGCTTTTCCCTACTACTCCAGATCCCAGTTAAAATATTTAAAAATGGTTTGGAAGACTCCTTTTATAAACCTAAGCTACATGTTACTGGATGTATTTTTTTCACATAAGTAGTCTTCTAATTTATTTCTTATTATAATTTCCATAATTTTGCAAAAGATTGAAATAACTGTTATTGGCCTATAATTACTGGGATTCATTCTTCTACCCTTCTTGTGGATTGGAATTACATTTGCAACTTTCCAGTCATAAAGTACTTCTCATAACTGAAGTAATTACCTTAATATACATAATAAAGGTTTATAGATAACATCCTTCTTTTCTTTCAACATTAGTGGTAATATCCCAATCAGGGCCTGAGGGTTTTATTAGTCTTGAATGCATCAAGGATGTGAAGAACGTCTGACTCCTCAGTCTGTCAGTTTGCTTTAACTTCTGCCTGAGTCATTTCATTGTTTTCTGCTTTTATGTACATGGAAGTAAAATGAACTTTTAGTTTATTTGATATTGATTTTTAATTTTCAATTATTTCTCTTTGTGCTTCTCTTAAAGTCCCTTTTATTGTTTTTTTCCAGAATGGTATTGAACAAAATTGTTGATTATAGCTTCAATAGCATTTCCTTTTCTGGTTTTTCTTATAATGTTTCAAATGCTTTTTTTGATCCCTTGCTGCAGTTTCAGGTATTTCTTAACGGTACAATTCTTAAAAAAATATTCTTATAAAGTCACTTTTTAGTCTTACATTGTTAATAATTACCCCTTTCATTTTAGCTGTTAATTCAATATATTTATTTTGGGCTTGTATCATATTGTCTGTTAAGTGACACCATCTGTTACCCATAACTGCAAAGATTTTATTTCCCAAATTTTCATTTTCAAGGTATTTAATCATCCCCAAAATATCTACTTTTTGCAGAATGTAATTCTTTCTTACGGTGTAAAATGTTTTGACTCTTTATTTATTTTTAGACAGGTGTTATTCCATGTTGGACTTGAGTCAAACTGTACAAAGAAGTAGTCATTTGCTATTATTTCACTTTAATCTTGCATATTTCTCAATTGGGGTGTATAAGGTTGAAATCACCTATAATTACCACATCTTCTTTTCTCGTATTTGACTAAATTTCAGGATTTGGTGGCTTTTAGGAAACTCCAGTCAGTAAGTGTCTGGCCTTTGTTCTGTGTCAATCAAGTGACCGTAAATGTTCAGTTAGACTTGACTCCTTTCCTACTTTGTCTGTCTTTCTTTGCTGGATGTACTGCCTCTGATATTCTGCTCCTCTGCAGACTTTCATTTAGACATAATTCACTAATTCCAAAAATATCACAATCCCAAGCCAATACTGTTGACTTTTCTTTGTGTATTTTATTTTTGTTGTATTAAAGAGTGATCTTTTTAAGTAGGAATTTCACATTTTGCATTTGTGCCTAAATTATTATAATTTATTTGGGTTGGTCGCTCCTGTTTGAGTGTGAAGTGTGTTATTTTTGTGGACGGTGCAATACCTTACCTTGTTAAAGTGTATATGAGTGTATATTGATATTTACGTGTGACATATTCGTAACACTCAGATTAGCCATCAGTATCGATCACTGATAAGCAGCGAGACAAATCTAAGATCATAGCTCTCACCAAGTGAAGAATAATGAAAGAAGAAATTGTATTGGGGAGGTTGTCTATTTTGAGGTGATGATAAGATGAAAGAGTGGTGCATAACTGATTTCTCTTTCAATCGAGAAACATTTTTTAAGGCATTCAGAAATATTTAGATCACTGTTAAAATGTTTACTGATAAGTAGGAGGAGAATAATGAGAGTTAATGAATTAGAAATTTACTGTAGTAGAAATTTAGAAAGTGTGGAAATTTTTTTTTAGTTTTAGATCATAAGATGTCTAACAAACAAAAGGAGACTCACCTCCCACCTAACTCTATGCCGGAAAAAATATTGACCTGTCTTGAGGACTCATACAGTATTTCTGTAATATATAAAACCATATTACAGTCCTTTCAAAGTTCCCAGAGTACATCGGGAAAAGGATATCTCACTCAGCATCTCAGAAAAGGAGTGGAAAGTAGCAATGCACAGAATTCATTCAAGCTCTATTTTCGCAAAGCATAGAATTATTCAACTCAAAATTATATATCTCTCGCTCTTAAAACTGTCCAAAATGTTTCCAGGGCAAGATCCAACCTGCGAACGCTGCAATCAAGTTCTGGCCTCACTGGGCCACATGTTTTGGGCCTGCACCAAATTAACAAAAAATAAAAAAAAAACAAAAGGAGAAGATTTATTCCATTAAGGTGGTATGTCTAGCTAATAGGCAACCCATCCCAATATCTCATTTAGATTCTTCTTAAGCTCGATGTGGAGACGTTTTTCCACACTTCCATCTTGAACACCCTTTAACTTCCCTCATGGACCTTGAGTTTCTGATTCATTATATAACTACAGTGGTAAAAATTAAGTTAAAGTAGGGAATAGGTTGCATTTGAAAGAACAAAATCACATTTTGTAATGTGTGTCTATATATCTCATTAATGACAGGAAATATTGTTATTTTGGCAATGATACTGTTCTGTACATTAGACTGTATATTCACTTGTTGGCAAATGAAAAATTCCCTGCGTGGAGTTTGCATGTTCTCCCCGTGTCTGCGTGGGTTTCCTCCCACAGTCCAAAGACATGCAGGTTAGGTGCATTGGCGATATTGTCCCTAGTGTGTGCTTGGTGTGTGTGTCCTGTGGTGGGTTGGCGCCCTGCTCGGGAATTGTTCGTGCCTTGCACCCTGTGTTGGCTGGGATTGGCTCCAGCAGACCCCCGTGACCCTGTTTTAGGATATAGTGGGTTGGATAATGACTGACTGACTGACAAATGAAAAATAATGTATTTTATGCATTGGCTTATCCTCATCAAGGTCACAGGCAAGTGCACAAATATTACAGGAGAATGGTAAACACTTGAGCTAGTAATAAAGAAATCTTCAATAACCAAAGGAACAGAAAATGTGCTAAAATGAGGAAACGTCTGTAAAGATGTCTGTATGCACTACTGTACAACTGTTGCTCTGATGAGATGATGCTGGCCAATTTCTTTGTGTAACAAAGACAGAAGCAATATTAAGGCAGTTACACTACCGAATCTCATAACATGCTTAAAACTTCGTCGCTCCTTCGTGGTGTTTAAGTGTTCAGTATTTTTGACTGAAATCTAATGCAATGAGGATTAGAGGGAATTACAACATAATCTTAAATAATCCAAAGTGCAGCAGACAGGGAAATGCTTGTAATAACTATATAAACCCCTCCTGAAATCTGACAGCATTGTCAGTCAATTGTAAGATTAAAGTTAGATGGAAACTTATTTTTAATACTGCATATTTTTGTGAGTATCTAAGCATTTTATGCATTGACAATCACACCTCTCAACATGCTGACCAGCTATTTAGGGACAAAGCTTGTACAAATGAAGTATGAAACTAAGAAGATTGTATTTTTAATTTTTGTTTTCGATTACTGTCACATGGATCCTTTAGCAAATGCTATGCATCTGATTTGAATATTTTTTAACTTTACAGTCTCATTACTGGTGTTTGCATGCATTCACAATCATCAGTGTAACTATCATCATGCATAATTTTATAAAACAATTCACAGATTCTTGGGTATTTTAAGGATTATGAATGTGATTTGTTTTATCTTTTGCTACATGTAAACCATATGTAGTAACTAAAACAGAGCACAAATTTTGACAGCTTGCCACTGTGTGATCATAGAAATGTTCTCCCGCTATAATTAAACTTCCCTTTCTTCGTGATACAAAGAGAAGCTAATTATTAAAGCTGTTCTACGAGATGTTCAGATTCCACATCTCACTAGGTAAGGTGCATTTTGTAGTCGATCTGTTCTTGTTTTGAATGTTTAGAAAAGTTAAAAATTGTAACTTTCATTTAAAGGCCATGTTTACTCATATTTTCTGTCAGAGATCATTTTTATGGTGTGTATTGCTTGTTTTTAATGGCTGATGGGGAAACATTTGGGTCCAATTACTTCAATTAAATGCCCAATTTAATGTGATTTACCTCATCGTCAGTCTTGTAATTCCTGGCTAATGTTTCTTGATTTCTTGCTTCAGTATTTACAGTATATACAACTATTTCTTCACTTACAGCATTATTTGTACAAGCTTGTCTTTCCCACCCTGTAAGGTTATTTTAGGCATGTACAACTTAATAGTTTACCATCTATCCGTCCATGCATTTACTGGACTTTCTTTATCCAGTTTTAGGTTCATGGATAATTTGCTTTACTTAGTTTGATATATTTGTTAGTTAGGCACTGCACTTATAACTGTTTTTTTTTAGTGTAAAATTTAAACATTTTTTGTTTGTTTTAATTTTCAATTGAGTCTTTTATTAGAAGAAATAAATTTACTCAAAGCTTTGGCAACAATTAACCTAGAATGCCATTGTGTAATATATAAAGAATGGTGAATCTGATGTACATGATACTTCACGAGGCAGGCTGTTATCATGTAATTAATATGAGTACTTATAATTACTCCTAAAAACACAAGGAATAATTTGAACAGCAGATATAATTATTGCTTTTGAACAAATGATCTGTTCAATCTGTTAAATGTAACCCTTTCTGATGCATATTTTATGCAGTACTGTCAATTTTTAATAGTTTTTAAACTCAGCATAGAATTAACCCAAGCAAAACACAAGTTTATTTGTGGGACGGAATGAAATAATTTATTATAGAACAGGTGGTTTGAAAGAAAAACATTTAGGGAATACAATTATTTTTCTGCTGTTTGATTTCTGTCAGTTGATTATTACATCAAAACTCCTAAATGTTTAATTACACAAAATTAAATGAAAGTATAATTTTGCACACATTTGTGAGAATACCAGAATTCCCTGCTCTTCTTCATAACATGTGAAAGCATTTCAGTGTACAACACTAAATGCTTCACAGACGAGATTTTAAGTATCACTAATAAATAAACCAACCAACAAAAATTGCCTAGAAATGTGCTTGTTATAGCAACTTCTAGTTAAGTTACAAAGCAAACAAACTTGATCATCATTCATTTTAACAATTGATTCTTTTAGCTGCAAGGTGCTATGGTTACATCTGCTTCTTCACTAAAGCCTTGACGGTCCTTCAGGCCAGTACATACTCACACACACACAAACCACACACGCTCCACATATTCATTTTGATTACTTTATCCTTTTGGGTTGAATTGCTCTAAATTATCATTGTCAGCTTGCACAATGATTTCCCTTTAAACATAAAAGAGCAAGGTTTTGCCAGCGTTTCCTAACAAATATTTCTCCAGGAGCTATTGCTGTATATTTTTGTTTTCATCAAAATGTTCATCATAAGAGTAAGCAAATATCAAGAAATATGTTTTTTTTATGGTGTTATGCACAGTAAATTATTTCAGTGATTTAGCTTCTCAGGCAACATACATTGACTGCTGTTCAATGACACATACGAAATGGTAAAAAGTTTATCGAAAGAGAGGTTTAAAAGCTTGGTTGGTGCACAGCTGTGAGTTTTTCATTCTTTTTTTAAATAACCATATCATTATAACTAATTAAAAGTTAATTAAAATGATGAGTTGTTACATTCTCCAATGTCTGTGTGAGCCTTTATTGGGGTGCTCAATTCTTGGTCCCTCATCACAAAAATGTCCAGACCTGGCTAACTGGTGACTTTTAATTGCTCGGATGTTGGTGTTTGCATTACAGTAGGTCTAAGAGATGTCTAATATGTTTATTGGAGACTTTCAATCGGCCCTGCAAATGATGGTCACCCAGGGCTGTTTTAATAGTGTAGTGTCCTGTGACCCTGAAATCAGCTGGGCAGGTTCGGGAAATAGATCATATTACTCTCTGTAGTAAACTAAGCAGGTTCAAAATAAAGATGAACAGATAGAGGAAAAAATATTACTTTCATGCTTTAAAAAACTTTAATGAATAAATCACTTATAAAATGTTAAAGATAGTATAAAGCTTGGAGTTGCTTCCGCTGAGCTATAAAGCAGAAGGTCTGTTTCCAACTGCCAATGTACCTAAAAAAAGACTTAACCGGCATGGGCTTCCATTTTAGAAAAAAAGAAGTGCCAAACTGCAGATTTAATGCAGTCTATGATGGGAACTAAACAAACTAAAGAGCGTCAGTCGGTCATTTTCTAACTTGCTTAGTCCTCAACAGGGTTGCTGGAGTCTGTCCCAGCTAGACTAACCCTGGACGGAGGTGTCAGTCGATCACAGGAAGAACACACACAAACCCCAAGCACACACTAAGGCCAACGTAGCATGGTCAGTCCACCTAACCTGCATGTCTTTGGACTGTGGGAGGAAACCAGAGCACCCAGAGGGAATCCACACAGAAACAGGGAAAACATGCAAACTTCACACTGGTAGGACCCAGGACTTGAACTCCAGTGCCACCACTACACCACAGTGCCACCCAACTAAGGAGTGATTGATCCTTATGTATAGAACTAGGTTACAGCTTGCCGGCTTCTACTGGTTAAGTCATGCTCCCCTGGAACCCAGAACTGGATAAGTGAGTTAAGATATATGTCGATAAAACTGTAATTAATAAGTAAGAACTGAAATTTATTCTCTCAGAATTATCTTCTTTGATAATTACATCCAATATTGTAAATTTTGTTAATTTTACAATTGAAGTTATTTTTAAAAGGTAAAAGAAAGTACTACTCTTTCATATACAATTTTCCTACATAAAAGACCCAATTCGAAAGCCCCCTTTTTCATGCTACGTTAGAAAAACCAATATAATAAACATTGTAAAAATAAAATACTTTCAGAAAGGTTAATGGACCTGTTCCTCATAACCTAGACATACATTACTCTGAATTATACTTATTTAAAGACATTTTAATAAACTATGAATTTTTTTTATCATAACAGTTTTTTATTCCGCATTGCCAGATAAAATATATAACTACACAGCAAAAGTTAGATTTTGTTATTGGGTTCTACATTGGTTAGTGGCACTGCCTCTGCTTGCATCAAATCTTTGCCTAATCGCCATCAATGTTGAGTTGAGCTTTCCTCCACAAGTCTGTAGGTGCTTGTTGAATGGTTACCATAAAATGGGTGTGAGCATCAAGTATATCCTGTGATAAACTGTTTTCCCCTCCAATGCAGGTGCATGTCTTGGGGTAGATACAGTACTTCTGGGACAGACTTTTATTTACAGAAAATGAACACATTCAAACTGAATTGTATTGTCAAAACAAGAAAAATGGCAAGCAAGTAACAGGAGATGTGAAGTAACAGAGGTTAAAGATTTAACTTCCTAAATGTACTCTATAATTGACATCTACAATAGGCCATTGATCAGTCTATTATTGGGATTATGAGAACCAGTAGCATCACATTCAAGGTAAGATCCAACCCTGGGGTGGCGAACATCACCCACTGCACCAATACTGACTCATACCGGGCCAATTCAGAGTCACCACTTAATGCAGTACCCGTAATACTCATTATGGGGGATATACCTGTGGCTTTGTTGACATACAAGCTCCACATAGAGATTTCAGTCCAGTTCTCTGGAGCTATGAGACAGCTAACCACCGAATCACCAATTAATGGTAATAGTAGTAGCAGTAGTATTGACATGTTGCTACTCTCTTGCATTGTGGTAAACATGATTGTATTAAATACATACAGCAAAATGTTTATTCCTTTTATGCTTTGGAACAGAACTGAAATTGATGGATTTGTGTAAATCATTCACCCATCTGTCCATTTTCTATTGTATGCCCACTTTGCCCTGTTCAGTTATTTTTAATCTTTCCTTTTTTCTTGACTATCAGCACTTGTGCTATTTGTGTACAATAAATCATAGCTAAAGACCACTAAGATTAACATCTTGCTTGAGTTGTTCATAAATGTATGACTCATAAACCTGCCATCCAAGGGATGTGTGAATAAAAATACAATAAATAAAGAAGTAAAAAAAAATGAATAAAATAAAACACAATAAGGATTGTGAATTAAGTTCAACATGCCGTGCTGTTTATGAACAGGACTGCCATGCACAAGGCACTCCAGATGACTTACAGTATGTGTGGAGCTGTTCAGGTTATTCACAACATAATTTTTCTTCTAAATGTGAATTATAGCTGACGTGATCTTTTTATGGTTTTTTGGCACTGCCTTGTATGACTTGTATTGTATTATTGTACTGTACATTATATCAAATGCCAAAAGTTTTTCTGTCTGGGTAGCTATTGCTATCCAATGAAAAAAGTTTAGAATTTATCATTTTCTTATAGAATTTAATTTGCGTACTCTATCTTGAGCTTAGAGTGTCAGGATTGTTTTTACGTCATTAGCTGGAAGATATGGTTGGACCTTAAACCAGAAGGTCATCAGTTTCACTGTGTGATTCTAGGCAAGTCACTTAACCTGCATGTGCTCTAGTTGTAACAATTTAGATGTGAACAATTACCCTACAGGTCAAAACGTATGTGGCACTATAGAAAGGCTATAATATATGAAGATACTTTATCTATTTCTTCACAGATAAAGGGATTTCAATGATTTGAGTGAGCGGAGTGCTAGTGAATAGCCATTCAGAATGCTTTCAGCCCATTTCAACCCTTTACTGAAGCGGTTACTCACGTTCAGGCATTTTCTTGATTGCTCCTGATCATAACAGGAACTGTCTGAGTAGTCATTTCGGCTTATTCACATTTTTGCATGTAAATTTCACCTTTACAAAGATTGAACACATTACCATTCCTTTAATTTACTGAAGGTTAGACTCCTTGAAAAAGCTTCAATGCTGGCATATTTGGTGTCCTGCTACTCTCTCAGTTTGATGGACAGGTGTTGTAGCCTCATCTGAATCAGATCTGACCATGCATACAATCCTACTGTAAGTCCAGGAACAATCTTAGATTTGTCACCTCTGTGATTATCTCTGTGCTGCTCACTGAAAGAAATAATGATATAGAGAGAAGCAAATCAGTTAGAAGGTAGCTAACTTTCTATTACTTTAAAAGCTATTTTAAAAAGCACGATTTTTCAATATATGATAAATATGGCAAATTATATTTTGTCCCAAAATGAAACTTTAGATTGCCAAAGGTGAAGTTAGTTTTCACTTATTTATTTATTTTTAATACATAAGCTATTTTTGCAAACATCAATTTGAGCTGCTGGCTACTGTCCACATTTATCTAACTGCTTCTCCTTATAAAGAATAATGCAAAAAAAAAAAAGAATTTTTCACATTTTCTGTATGTGCATGTAATGGGCTAGAATTCAGTATTCTAAAGAAAATGACATTGCGGTGTGTTGCTTAGTGTAATGGGCTATAAACCAATGTTTTAAAGAAAAGGCAGAATTTCTGGAAAATTCTGCTACAGGTTATTGCTGATGGCTATTTACAGGACATAAATATTTACCTGTCTTGCTAAAGAGTCACCTGCTTTGAATAGTCAGACTGCTTTGATTTAGTATCTTATCTACACACAATGTGGGGATACAGAACTGTCTGCTTCCTTGGAAAATTAACGAGTTCTGGGGACATTGGTTTCTAATCAAGTACTCAAAGTAAATGTGTTTACACTGTTTGTTATGCAGAGGAAATTGGCTTGCACCATTGTTTTCACTGATTACAATGTTGATCTATGCAGAAATTGAAGCATACTGTATATATATTTCTGGGAAAAGGAGAATAAAAAAAAGAGGAGAGAACAGAGAAGTATGGTCTGAGTCTCAGGACTGCTGTCTGTTTCTTTTATGCTTTACACCATATCGCTGTGGCTACACCCTGTAGCAACAGTGGCTTGTACCTGGCCCAGGTTTCCCTAGGCCTGAGGTCGGTAACATGCACATAATAAACTAGTGGTCTTACATCTCATATGTAGCATCCTTAATAATTAACAGTCACAGGGAACCATTGCCTTTAAATGAGAATAAACTGAATGGAATGATGCATATTCCCTAAATCTGAAAACTGTGTTCTATAATATTTGTAACAATAAATATACTTTTAAGCAACAGCTTATTTGGTTATGTGTTTTTTGCATTTGGCATTTTGTAGGCAGAGAATTGCACAAGTCAGATAATTAGTTGTCCTTGTCTCTCTGTTCTGTGTTTACTGGTTGTGAACTCCTTCAGGGTGTCTGCATTAAAGTTTCAGTTACTACAAAGACCACTTCAAATGAAAGCAGTAATAGTATGGAAGATGACAGTCACACTGCATTGTCTTGGCCAGCCTAATGTTTCATCAAATAAACTTCATCTCCTCCTCCTCTTTTTCAGATGCCAGAATCACATGTAATGTTGGGTAGTCTTTATTCCTTAGGAGAAGCAGAAATGCAGTTCTTTCCACTGACAGACAGCAATGACAAATAATATCAATATGTATTTAATTCTTCCCTCCTATAGTCAAAAGACTTATTGTTCGATGAGTTGGCATCTCTGTCTATAAATTGGCCCAGAGTAAGTGAGTATGATGATCTGATCTGCTGATCACATTTGCTTTGCTCCCATTGCTGCCAGAATACAGTTCAACTTCCTTGCAGGAATAAAGAGAAAGGAAGGGCCTGCAAAATGAATTGCTGTAGCTTCTCAGACAACCAAAAATGAAAAATATGAGTTTTTTCAAGATCAAATACGTAAATTACAACTATACTTTACATTTCTAAAATAAAAAGACATTTAGCAGGTCATATTTAGTAATTAATTAATACCCTTTACTAAAAAAGAAACTGTATAAAATGTATGGAGGACATGTCATTTCATAATAACATTCCTCTTAAGAAAAAAGCAGATGACTACAGTTTCTTTTGTTTATTAATGTACACTGTCTTGTCCAATATGTACAGTAGTTGCAAGTTATTCTAGTAAAAGTTTGTGTCACTCAATTACATATTCCATCCATCCATTTTCCAACCCACTGAATCCGAACACAGGGTCACGGGGGTGTGCTGGAGCCAATCCCAGCCAACACAGGGCACAAGGCAGGAATCAATCCCGGGCAGGGTGCCAACCCATCGCAGTCAATTACATATTTTACAAATCATTTAGACTAAATAATAGTTGAACCTGGGACACCAAAAAAAGACCTCTTTTTCAATTGTCTGCATCATAAAACTGAAAAAAATAAAAATCTAAATTTACCCTACATACCAACACAAGGGGTATTTCAACAAGGATGTATATTTCAGAGATTTCTGTCCATTTTATGACTAAAAACAGAATATTGACTTATTTTTCTAGATTCTTTGGCTATTTTTAATGACAGAATTCAAGTGTGAAACAGATGTTTAGCTAATAAGTTTCTGCAAAATTATACAGAATGTCTATGCAATATTTAAATCTCTATAAATAATATTTAATTGTTTACTTCTGTGATATACACTGGATCATAGTAATTGCTTAATCTAATAAAATTCAGTAAATCTTTTGGAAAGGACTTGAATTTTCATGAAAAAGCATTTTAAAGGACTTTTTTCCTTCAAGAGAGAAAATCTTTTAAGACAGCAAGTAAAAATAGCTTTTTTTCACAGCTTTATAATAAGAATGTGAATAATTATGCACGCTCATCTCTATAAGAAATTACAAAAGCAATTTGATTAGTTTGTTCATTTACAGTGTTGTGTAAAAATTACTGTTGTTGCATATGTTTAGCTGCATTTTATTAATTAGCAAGTATTGTCTGCAGGGTGAATTATTCTGGGAGTTTTAAGGTATTCCTATAATAACAGTATATCAGATACGGCTAGTATTTCATAATTATATTCAACATTCAGTGTAACTGGTGAAGCAGCATGAGAAATGTAAACTTTTTCTCGTCAATAAAGAATGACATGCAAAAGTAGTTACTACACAGGGATATACATATATACAGTATATATATATATATATATATATATATATATATATATACAGTATATAAACACGCAGGCACACATACAACTCTCATCTTATTCATGTTAAAATGGTTGTGAAAATAATTTGTTTATTATGTACTGATGTGAATTATTCTGGGAGTTTTAAGGTATTCCTATAATAACAGTATATCAGATACGGCTAGTATTTCATATTTATATTCAACATTCAGTGTAACTGGTGAAGCAGCATACTTGTACAAGTACAGCTGGAAAATGTAAACTTTTTCTCGTCAATAAAGAATGACATGCAAAAGTAGTTACTACACAGGGATATACATATATACAGTATACATATATACAGTATATAAACACGCAGGCACACATACAACTGTCATCTTATTCATGTTAAAATGGTTGAGAAAATAATTTGTTTATTATGTACTGATGTGTTACATATGACAAAAAGTAAGCAAGTTCAAACAGTAAGTGTTCTACTTCAGAATATTTTATTAAATGTACAGTATTTTTCCATTGAGCATTTTACTAAAGTATTACCACTCCAGGATTTCACTTGATCACTTTTTTGTCTGAAACAGGCTCCCGAAAAAACATGGTAGCTTCGCAAATTATTAACTTAAACCCTGTAATTGGCTTTGTGATCTGTTTGTAACATATTGCACATGTATGTGTATATATGTATATATAAAGCACATATACATATAGACATATATTATATATATATATTTTATTGTAACTGATATTGTCATTCTTTGTGTAAAGCATATTGAGCTGCAGTCAATGTTAAGAAATGTGTTATGTAAATAAATCTATTAAGATTTTTATTTTCAGTAAATATGTCCATTTCTTATTCAGTATATCGCCTGATACAGCATATCCACTGTTTACTGAGGATTTTTTAAACTTTACCAGTTACTCTAATTATTAATATTTTGAATGTTGCTGCTTTAAAATCACACCACTTTTCCAGTTTATGAAAATGTTTAAATGGAAAGCCAGACGGTTCTCTCTCTCTCTCTCTCTCTCTCTCTCTCTCTCTCTCTCTCTCTCTCTCTCTCTCTCTCTCTCTCTCTCTCTCTCTCTCTCTCTCTCTCTCTTTAAGCTTTAATTACAGAACAAGTCATTATGCTGCCACCTGGTGTTCATGTGTTTATATATTTATTTTACTAACTTCTAGTAAAGATTCTTGAACTCTTAATCAAAATATTATCAAAGTATATGTTAGAATGTATAAGGAAACTGGCATTGTTTGATATTTGTGCCTATACTTTGCATTTATCTTTCTCAGATAAATGTTAATATGCTGATAATACAAATAAGTAACAATATCCATAAATGCATTTAGCTATCATGTTTAGATGAGATTCCTTGAGAAAATCCTAAATTAAGTCCAGCAGAACACCATGGCTACTGGTTTTCATTCCAGCCAAGTTCTTACTCAGAAGCTAAGTTTGAGCTTCTCCTGGATTAAAAAAAAAGATATATATTCTTAAATCAAATTAAATCAGAAAACTTTTAGATGTGAAGATGATTACCCTTTACACCTGTGTTTGTTTTCCACTAATTCTTAGATTTTAAAAAGCAAAATATTTTCAATAAAAAAACTACAGTCATAAATAAGAAATAGAATAACAATTTGTGCACAGTTTAATGTAGTAAACATATTGACCCCATGCACTTGATGCTATTCACACATACTGTATGTGGACATTTTGCAAAAGTAAAGCACACATTATAAGATATTGCTGATTCTTAAAAATATTGTACTAACTGTAGAATGCAAATATTTCTTATGAAAAGCAGATTTTGTTTGCTTACATTTTTATTAACCAAAAGCAGCAATCACAGAAGTCTCCCATGTACACGATTGGAAGCTTCTTTTTTAATATGGGCAGAATTCTTTTTTTCAAAGTGATATAATGGTATCAATCACAATATTAGTTGTGTCTCTGCATTCAGGACAAATGACACACACTTCCTCTGACCTCCAGCAGAAGGTGATGTTGTGGAAAAATTAAATAAGTACTAAATGCACCTCACTAATTTAAGGTATTATTTAAATGATTATAGCAACCTCAATTTAGCTGTCATCATGAATTTTAGTTTTTAATTTTCACGATATACTGAGTGCTATTTCTTATCTAAAAAAATATATATTTTTTGAGAATGTAAAATTTTCTTTGTGTCTGGCACCCCTACCCTGTTTCTGGGTACCCAGGTCAGGCACTTTGACCCCACCGAGTTCTAGGTGCACTTTTGCTCATCTGTGTGCACTGCTGCACCCTGACCTTTTCGGTTCTGACTTGGTCTTTGAATGCTAGAGCCCCTTTTAAGAGGCTCATTGATTGATTTTTTTTGTTATGCGATTTAAAGTGTGTGTGAATTCATACTGTACATCTCACAGTTTTGGAGCTGTCACCATCATTATCATGAATCATGTTGATCACTTAAGTATAATGTGATTTTGAACTTTGCCCATTAAAAAAAGATTAGAAATTTCTGAATTTTGTTATGTTTCGAATTTAGATGTTGATTATTTGAAATTATTGCTTTATGCCGTCTCCCGCAATAAGCTATTGTCTGTGGGTGAGGAGCGAAAGCTTCAGATTCATCAAAAATTTGATCTCTGGTTTCTGACGGATCTCGACATTTTAGGGTCCCCTGATACCGAAAAGATTGATATCTTGATGGTGGGTGTGTGTCTGTTTGTGAGTGTGTGTGTTTGTATCTGTGTGTCACAATTTCTTGTGGACAGTCTAGAGCTAAAATGGCTGGATGGAAAAATACCATGGAAAAATCCCTGTTATGAGATGATGATATGCTGATTAGTTTTTGACCCAAATCGTGCAAGAGAAAGAGGCACTCTAGAGGAACTCTCAAATGCCGTAAATCTGTAATTAATTATGAACTCTTCTTGTCAGTTGCCATCGTAATGACCTATTTTATGATCAGAAGGATTTTTTTTCAGATATCTGTATGTACTGCATTTTGGTGATTGCAGTGTGTGACATGTTGATAGATCTTCATTTGATGAGATTTTTGTAAGGCATTATTTGGCTGACATTTTATCATTACTTGTTCTAGTAGCTTAATAAATTGTAAAATGCAGTGTCTCTCCTTTACTCCCTCAGTACTTGATGTCTCTCTCACTCACAGATACACAGACCCCCCAACACACTCTATGCAGCTTCTCAGGATGGCTGTACCCCTTCCCACACCATCCCTCACTTGGGCGTATATGTCTCCGACAGACTTTTCATGGCAGAAACACCAATAAATGACATAGCCATAAAGCAGTGATATATATCAATATTCACAGTATATTTCCCATAATAAGTTTATACCACTGAAAACTGCATTCAAATATTGCTTAATGACCTTTTTCCTCCACATGTATGCAAGCATCCATCAGCCCACCTTTGAACCTACTTAAGCCAACCCTGGGAGAGAACCTACTACTGTACAATCAGGCTCAAGACACCACCAACCCAGGGCAGATTTCTAGTTCATGAGATGGCCACACTCATTTACACTCACAGGGCCAGCTTATAATCACCTGTTGACCTAACATACAGGTCTTTATCAAACAAGAGGAATATCCACGCAGACATAGGTTGACCACACCAACTTCATACAGGCAGTGGTGTGCAGACCAAGATTAAAACCTGTGTGCACACACCACTTCTCCACCCTGTTGCTGCATGCAAACATAATGACTAAAAAATAAAAAAAAAATAGTCAATTATTACACATACTAAATTAGTAAATATCATGTCTGAATGTTGATGCCATCATGCAAAACCCCAGAGTAGCTAGATTCTAGGGGCAACTCTTGAGTTGTGCACATACAGTATACCCTACTACTTCTTCATTGGAGAAAAGCTGAGTTTAAGTAATGCAAACAATAATGGAAAAACACTTATAAAAACTGTTGGATACCAAGTGGTAGCCCTATTTATCGACCTTCTGATTGGATAGGAAAAAAAGACATAGCTTGCAACACTGGTGTGCTCAGTGTACATCTCTGTGGATAAAGCATCTGTTAAACAAATAAATGTAAAATGTAAACTGACTGCATAATTAATTTCTGTGGATCTTTTCTGCTGTCAGACCAGAAGAAGTGGAAGTAGAGGAGTAGCTAGTGGCAAGGTCACTTTTCTTCTTCCAGATCTCCAAGGCTAAGGGCAGAGGATGAAGATGTGAACAGAGTCTAGCTGCAGACCTCTAGAGCTCCACTCCGATAAGGTGCAAATCAAATTCCACACTTTCATGATGCTTAGCAGTCTTTGAATGATATGTCAGAGATGTTTTGCAATGCACCCAGTCATTTGCATCTTTCTTAGCACACCCATTTCAAGGTGTACCTTATGGTTTGTTCTCATAAAACATACTTACAGGTTGGGGTTGTGTGAAGGTTATCTTACTTATAAGAAAAGGTGATTATTGAGTCGCCGTGTCTTATAGTGGGTGTGTCTTGTAGTACGACTGTCTCTCGAGTAGCGACACTGTTGTATAGTGTTGTGGGCTACAGTCTCACCCTTCTTGTAGTGTGTACATCATGTACCATACACACGCAATTCATTTGGCTATTCTGCAGTGCTTCAGCATCACAGTACTCCAGAGGCCTACGACTAGACCCTTATCGACAATGTGCAAATGGCTGTGTCACATCTAAACATATCCTCTGTGCACTTCTTAAATTTTGCCTCATTAAAAGCATGTTCTTTCCACATGTTTGACAGTAAGCAACTTCCTTTCTGTGCACAATAAAAAAGAAAAGACAATTTCATTGATCTAGGAGTCCAGATGAAAAGCAGAATGGGTTTCAAACCAAAAAACTTCTTGTAATGAAATTACACAGCCAAAATGGTTCGTCATAACTTATTTTGTGCATCACTGCAAAATGGATTCACTCTATTTGATTACACATTTGTGTTTATTTTAAATATCAGTACTTTGTAAATCAGCAGAAAACTCTTTGCTTGTTAATGAAAGAGTTCTGTATAAGAAAAAAGCTAAACTTTTATTAAAATGCATAACACACTGAGAAAGTTTATCCAAACAAGTCAGTTGGAATGATCGGCATCTTTGCTTCTACTATTCTCATCTCTGCTCACTGCCCTGTAGAACATTTGGACATTGTTATTAAGCTTGTGTGATAATGCGGGTTCACTCCATGTTCCCACCTTCCTTCTGGGAGCCCTTGAACCCGACACCGTTGGTAATGTCACTGATGAGCTTGGCAGTGAGGCACAACAAAGCAAGGGGATGGTGCAAAAAGTGCAAAGTGCGTTTTATTAAAAATAAAACCAACAAAACAAGTGTTCAAATAAATAAGTGCAGTGTATCAAAATATCCTTAAATAAATAATCCATAAAAACAAGTGAAAAGGGTGGATTTTAAAAACCATTAGAAAAAAATCTTTTTTAAAAACAACGAATTTAAAACAATGACTGGAAGCAGTCTCTTTAAAAACACAAAGCACGGTGCCTTCTTTTACTGGTGACTCCCCTGCTTCTCCCATCCAGGCTATGCACCAGGGGACTCACCCTATATGCAGCTCACCTTCTTTGCTCTTATTGACTGATCTGGTGGCCTCCCTATCCCTGGCTTCGTTTAGCCCCTACCAGACAGACACTTGGCTTTCCCCCAATGGCCAGGACGCTCATGCTGGGGATTCTATTCCAAATCTCTGACTCCCGCTGCCTTCGCTGCGGCGAGCCAACCTTCTCCTGGTCACACCTGCTCCCAACAAGCACTCAGCAGGAGCGACCACTACTGTCAGCCCTTGGGTGCCGGCCAAACACCCCACTTGGGCTTGCCTCTCCCAGCTGCTTGTTACCAGCGCGAGCCTGCGCTCGGTCATTCTCCTTTCTTAACCTCCCATTTGTTTTTTTTCTTCCTTTATTTTTTTCATCTACCCTGCTAGCCACCTCACGCTTCTATTTATCACGGAGACGTGGATTAGCTGTGGCAATGAGCAGCTCCCGGGAACAATTACGGATGCGGATGACTCCTCACCTGTGCACTTAAGTGAGAACCGCCCGCATCATGAATTCCCCGGGAACCGCTAGGCCACACACACCACGCCCCCTCGCTAAGCCGCAAGTGCGGCGATTATTTATTTTAAAAAAGTGGCCTTTTTGACATGAGCTGTGGACCCGCTACACCACAGCTTGCCTAATGAATTCCGTGTATGCATTTATAAGGAACTTTACATCTTTCAAATTACTTTTGTCTTATCATGGTCCAAGAGGTCAGTAAGAGTTTCAGCCAGGATCAGAGGCTGATAGGGTGTACATTCATAGTTGGTGGTTCAGAAAATTAGATGTTAAATGCAAAACAAAGGAGGTGCATTGAGTAACTTAATTCATAACTCAGCTAAAACACTAAGTGACAAAGCACAAGGCCACGCTGAAGCTGGCTCAGAATATTTAAATTGGAACTGTTGGCTATGAATAGAATTTATGTGAAACTACACAACTGCATTTGTTGACAGATTTAGTCTTCCATTTACTGATTGTTCCTTTGGCACTGTTTCTGAGTGTTTTTGTACTCTAATAATATGATTAGTTAACTGTCTACTGACATTAGAAAAAAAAGAATTATTATTTTCAAACCGTGTGTAATTTTGAGAAATGTTTTCTTCAGCTTATTGCTGAAACTCTAATGAACCATAGCTCATGGGAATTTCTTTAGAGGAATGCTGATAGTGCTTAAAAAATATGCACCTTCTGAGAGAAAAAAAGCAGGAAAACTCTGTCAAACAATGAAACTGATGTGAATTCCCAAGATTGGAAAAGACAACTCTGTGAATGGAAAAGTAAGACAAAAAGGTTTACTTTAGGATGTATGTGGGAGTTCAAGATCATAATGTTGCTGAACGCTATGTGAAGTTTATCTCTCGTCCTGAAAGGAAAGAACAGAAGACCGCTTATTTTTCCATATTTGATGCATCAGAACAATAAGACTTGTTGAAATGATAACAGTATCCGCTCAGGAGTTTTGAATGAATCACACTGTTGTTATTACTAAGATTCTGTGTTTAAATTGCCTGTAATCAGTTTCCACAAAATTAAATAAAGTGAAAAAGTGTGCTTTATTTCAAACAGGAAATTTATGTCTACCTTCACTTCTCAGCAAATAAATTTAAAGAATCACCATTGAGAGATTAGCCGTGTTACCTAGCAATGACTGCAGATGAAATATTCTATGTGTTTAAGCCATATATCACACTGTGGTCTCTGATCAGGGCCCATTTATGTGCCAGTCTTCTGATGTGAAAATGCTGCCATGGGTTTCTTTTTCCAATGCACCAGCTGTGACCTGTTGGCTAACCTCTACCTAGGACACAAGCAGCACAACCTTTGAGATTCTCACACCGTTCCACAGAAGCAGCGGACATTGGAAATAGCTGCTGATGGATAAAATGTGTTTCCAGTGACCAGAGTCAAGAAATAATCGGTACCATAGCAGTGTAATGAACATATACAATAAGTTCCCTAACATTCCAAAAGATTACAGGAAAACAAATACTAGTTTAACACCATATGATGCAACAAAGGCTGAAATTGTATTATAGTACGTAGTATTAGTATTAGTAGTAATAATAATAATAATAGTATCATTAGATGTACAGAGTACAGTGAAATTCCAGTTTGCTTGTCCCATCAAGGTAACAAGTTACCACACTTTGGCACCATGACAAGCAATATACAGCATGCAACTCCTACATTTAAGAGGAGTCATGTTTAAGTTTTAAACTGTATTCATTCCAAGATGTTTTTAAAATAAAAGAATGTAGTACACTCTGACCCAATAATTATTGATTAAAATGCTTAATACTCTATGCAACTGTGTATGAACCTTTCTGAACCTGCCTGATCTAATTTAGGCTGTGTGGACCAGGCACCTATGAACCACAAGCAGAAGTCAGCACTGATTATGGAGCATAAAACCAAACTCACTCCTAATTAAAGTCTGGAGTCTCCTTACAAAACACACTGACACAATAAGAAAGTGTACTCAATAGGCAGTGTCCTGCGCAGATTCAAATACAGCCTTCTAGAGCCAAATGGTAGCAGCACTAAGCACTGCTTTAAAGATTAATAAGACATAACATAATACTCTGAAACTTGCTATATAAATGCATGGGGAGTTGGAACCTGTTCTGGTAACTTTAGGCACAAGGTAGGAGCCAAATCTGGACAATCAACCAGTCCAAAGAGCCCAGTCAGGTACACATCCCACATCAGACCAATTTGGCCTCACTAGTTACCCTGACATGCACAGGCTATGAATTAAAATAAAAGTAAATTACACTGAGCAAATCCATAGGGACTTGGAGAGAACATGCAAACTCCACAGAGAAAGTGAGTAAATGAACGATTAAGACTCACGATCTATGAGGTGGCATTGCTTACTGTACCACTGCTTATAAGATTATTAATTCAAATCTTAATTTCAATGGTAAATGCACAATAATAGAAAAACCTATACTGAAAAATGTTTGCAGTAATGAAAAGATTATGTTTCCATCTATTCTACTCTAACCTGCTCATTCATTGTAAGGCAATCCTAGCAGAATTGGGCACAAGGCCTGCACCAACCTTCAACAGGCTTCCAGTTTATCACTGGAAACCTCTCACTGGCACACCCAAAAACTGCAGAAGTTTAGAGCTGCCATTTAAAATTTAGCTGTGTTTTAGAACTGGGAACTACCCAGAGAAAACTGTCAAAAACACACAGAGAACATACAAACTACGCATAGGAGTTAAGGCCCAAACTGTAAGGCTGGGAGGCATTAACTCTTATCACTGCACTACCATTTAATTAAACAAAAAAATCTATACAAGATGTAAAAAAATGTAGCTTTCAAAATGACCACAAGTAATAATTTACTCGACAAAGTGCACAGATAGTTATGTGACATTGATGGGAGGATGTCATAAATGCTATTACATTAACATGTATAAAATGATTTTTTTGTGACATTTTAAATACATAGACTGCTTTTAAATATTTAAACCTGATAACTGTCTCATTTGTCTGCTTACTTGTCTTTTATAAACAGCATACATGTAAACCTTACCAAAACAAGAAACTAATATTGTAGGTCATTTACCTGTACTGAACATTAATTTTGTGGTCCTACTTTATTTGATGATACTTCACACAGTGTTAACGTTCAGAATTATTTCTATGTATTCAAGAAAGCAACACTTTCAGCAAACCTGAATTATATCTCTTGTATCCATTAAGTTGTCCATGATCTGTGAGTCAAACAACAATGGAGCTTCTTTAACAGTCATAATTACTATAAAAGAAACTGGCTTTTCTCAGTCAAGTCAACAGTATATCTGAGTCATTTCGTTTTTATGACTAGTGTGGAATGTTTCTAGACAGCAGGAGACAGGAACAGAATTGCTTATTACTGTCATCAAAAATCTCCTCATTTATTCTTGAATGCCTCCACAGTTACGAGATTGGAACAGCAATACACGAACGTGCTTAAATGGGTCGGGAACAAGGCTCAAGGTAAAGAGTCAGGAACCTCCTTTTGCTCTTTGGCTTTGTGCATGTTCATTATTCCTTGGTGACAGTTACATAAAGACCATCACATACCGTTTCAGAGAAATCTTCAGTTTTGTCGTGATTTTTTCTTATATTTGTATCCAAACATTTTCACTCCCGTAAGTGACTCATCAACAACGGTTTGTGCAGCCTGGGCATATCCAGGCATGGAATCAGGCCAGGTTGGAAGCTGTTCTGTGGAAGTTGACATCCTGGGCAGGTCTGAACGAGCTTGACGCTGTCTCAGCATGCTATAAAGGTAGCTTGCATACACCGATCCTGCTCATTTGGTTAATATAGATAGTCAGTGTGTATGTATAGTATCTGTAGCAATATAACAGTAAGTAAGACTGATGCTATAGACGTTTTGGTGTCGGGTGATATGTCTCGTCAATGTCGTAACAGCTGCGATACATTCTGCTATTTCTATGGCGAATATACACTTGCACCTCAGAGACGTTGGATGACTGCTCTTGTGAAGAAAGCTTATTATCTGTATTTCAGCTGCAAAATTGGTGATCAAGACAAGGAATGGCCACCTCACATTTCCTGTGCGACATGTGCTGTCAGTCTGAGAGCCTGGCTCAGAGGCACTCGAAAGACGATGCCATTTGCTGTTCCGATGATATGGCAAGAACAGAAAGACCATGTGACGGACTGTTACTTCTGTTTGACTAATGTGTCTGGTTTCTCTGCCAAAAACAAGAAGTCAATTGAATATCTTAATCTGCCTTCAGCAATGAGACCCGTGCTACATAACGACAGTCTTCCAATTCTGAAACCACCAGAGGACTGGACCTTAAACGAACCAGATGAAGAAACTGCAATACAGGGTATTGACAGTGACATTGACCCAGATTTTGAACCAAGCTCATCAGGTGATCCACATCTGATAACACAGTCCGAATTGAACGATTTGGTCAAAGATTTGGGTCTGTCAAAAGCAAAAGCCGAACTGCTGGGTTCGAGTCTGCAGGAATGGTGTTTGCTATCACCAGGTACGAAAATTTTTGTGTTTCGAGGCCGACATCACGATATTACCAATTTGCACAAGTTGACAGTCTCTGTTTCTGTTGTGACATTGAAGGATTGTTCTCAGCCTTGGGTTGTGATCACAACCCGGAAGAGTGGCGTCTCTTCATTGATTTGTCAATGTTAATCCTGAAAGCTGTTCTGCTACACAATAGCAACGTTTATCCTTCAGTTCCTGTTGGCTATGCAGCACACATGAAAGAAACATATGAGAATATGGAACTGTTGCTGAAGCACGTCCAGTATAGCAGGTACAACTGGAATATCTGTGGAGATCTTAAAGTCGTTGCTCTGTTACTAGGACTGCAGCTCGGTTATACAAAGTACTGTTGTTTCATCTGTGATTGGGACAGCCATGAGAAAGAGTCGCACTATTCTCAACAGAACTGGCCACTCCGTAAAAAGTTAGTTCCAGGACAGAAAATGTGGCACATGAATCGCTTGTCGACCCGGCAAAGATATTTTTGCCTCCTCTTCACATAAGACTGGGACTCATGAAGAATTTCATGAAAGCACTGAACAAGGAAGGCGAAGGTTTTCATTATTTAAGACAGATGTTCCCAAGAATAACTGATGCCAAGATCAAAGAGGGCATTTTTATTGGCCCCCAGATCAGACATGTTATGAGTGACAAGCGGTTTGAAGATGTTAGTTGGGCCAGAAAAAATTGCCTAGAAAGCCTTCAAAGATGTTGTTGACAATTTTCTGGGCAATTATGGAACCCCAACCTACATTCAGCTGGTAGACAAACTTTTCAAAGCATACAAGATAATGAAGTGCAACTTGTCACTCAGGATTCATTTCCTCCACTCACACTTGGACTTCTTCCCGCAAATCTCAGTGCTGTCAATGACGAACACGGTGAAAGGTTTCACCAGGACATTGCTACGATGGAGAAACGATACCAGGGCAGCTGGAATCCGTCAATGTTTGCTGACCACTGTTGGACACTGCAACGTGATGCACCAGACATTGAATACAAAAGAAAATCAGGAGCAAAACACTTTTAATTCTGTTGAATTTAATAGCGTATGCAAAACATAAAAGTGACAAAATACGTTATTGTCAGTAAACATATAAATGTCTATTTCTCAGAGTTCCTACGTGATGCAGTAAAACCAAAACTATATTTGTGCATATCCAATAGGTATCTGTCACAATCAGCAAAAACATTTCAGGAAGCAAGACTTTTCAAAATAACTGCTGTGCAGTATAATTTTTCTACATATGAAGATACTTTTAGAGCCATTTAATTAATTGATTTTTCAAAACACTGAGAGCTGCCTCATTTCTTAAACGACTTGAAATTGGGATTTACAGTAAACTCCTAATATTAAGTTAAAACTAAATTACAGCCCCACCTGTATTACCAAAATTTACCAATATTCCCATTTTAAGTAAATGAAAATTAATGAACACTATTTATCAGAGGAATATATTTTAAATTAAACATGTATGTTCACAGATTTACTTAGCTCATTTTATCCTGTTCAGGGGCTTACCTTACAAATAATTTATCAGTGATGTAGAGTGGTGGACCCATCCATTACTTTTGACAGTCATGACTTTAAAGTAAATGTTTTTAGCCTTGCTAGTATACTTGTCTTCATAAGCACATTTGCTGTTTTGTTATGTATAATCACTTTTCCTTTTTGTAATGTTTTTGTAGTATTACATAAAATGTTCACGTGACATATATGCCTCTGAGTTGCACAACGTCATGATTTTACATTCTGCTCATTCTTTGTCCGTACTCTTACCTGTTAGCAGATTCACATACTCAGCTCTCTAGCTCTCACCTTTTGCCTCTAGAAGTGTTTTTCAATTTGAGGTCAACTGCATTTATATGCACTTGTCTATGTATAATTAGGGTTATGTAGGTAGCATACACAAAAATACAGTATATTATATACTAATTACTCTAAATATTATGTATCAAAGCTCATTTTTAATGTGCATTTTAATAGTAAATTACATAGTCTCAGTAAAGATTACTATACTGCAAGTAGAGAGAAATACAAAAATATAATGAAATGCATAAAAAGAGTACAGTGATTATGATTATACAGTGTATCTAATACTATATTATACTGTAATGGAATCTGAGCTTTTTCTTTTTGACAGTGAAGGAGTCAGAGAGACTATGTGTTTTTTTAAAAGGCTTCATACTGATAAGAGTTCCCAAGAACTCTGTCTCCATGCAACCTTGGGAATCCTCTTTAATTTGGGGGATTTTTAAAGAGTAATATGACTCTCCTAATTTTCAGCCAGGATGTAACAAAAAGTGAAATTCATATGCCTGCATTTATTTATTAGACTTTAGTCCTTTAATCAGGGCCATGCCCTTTCTCCCAATTCTCATGTACAACAGAAGGCAGCCCTTCTGCTCAGTATTAAATGAAGCTGTTTATTTTCTAACCGATAATTAATCTATATTTGCACATTTCAGAATTGCACTGAAACATCAGAAAAATATAAGAGAATGTTAACAACTAAGAGAAATAACTCTTTACTTGCTATTTAGATTTTTTTATTAAGACAACAGCTAACAACAAGGTATGGCTTACTTTGTCACATGCCGTGCTGGTTTGGCCAACTGCTACTAAAGTTCATGTGTGGTGTGGACTGGAGATTGCAGTGCTTAAAAAATATTTTTGTCTCTTTAATACTATAATACAGCAAATCAGACCAAAGTATCGTAGAAACCTTTCTAAAAAACATACTTCTTATCCATGTATACACACTAGATCATAGAGTAATGTTCATGGTTGTAACAGAAACTGTTATATGAATGTTCATTATAGTATTTCTTAACATGACACTACAGGCATTTTATTTTCAATAATTAATTAGGTAGATGAAAGCTGAGTGTAAAACTAATACCAATATTTGTATTTTATGGCTACAGTGTAAATATAAAGTAGTAACTTTTGATTTATACTTTTTATTAGAGAAAAGAAAATTACACAATGCAAAAAGTCCTGAAGCACTAGACTAGTGCAATAATCCCATCTTATTGGAGAAAAATCTTTTTTTTTCCTGAAGTAGATGATTTCTAATTTTGTGGACTTTACACACTATGACTATCCTGCACTCTATTGGTGACAGGGCCTTTAGCTGTATAGCGCCCTGACTTTGGAATGACCGCTGTAAATTGATTGGATGAGCTGACTCCTTCAATTTTTTCAAAAAACAACTTACATCTCCTCTGTTCAGGAAGGATTTTAACTTCACCTGACATTCTGCCTCCTCTTTCAGTCTTCCTCTCTGTCCAGATGCTTTGTGTGTGTGTGTGTGTGTGTGTGTGTGTGTTATATCACAAATGATGTTATTTGCTAGGCTCTTCTTTTAGTATTGAATGTAGTATTTTACTCTGGTTTATTGTCTTCTATTCTATTTAATGTATTTGTATATTCCGTATCTTATCCGTTTTAGTGTTCTATTCAGGAAACATTTGTATCCAATGTTACATATACCTTCTGCTTCTTTCTGAGACTCTGTGAAGCGCCCTGAGCATGAGAAAGGCACTGTATAAATAAAATGTACCGTAAATACCCGCATATAGGACGATACCATGTATAGGACGCAGTGGATTTTTGACACTAAAAACCATGGAAAAACCTGTGTACCTGTTTATAGGACGCATCCTGATTTTGAGTTACTGAGGTACTAATTAAAAGCTGCTGCCGCCAGCGCCAGTGATTGTATCCATGCGTTTGTGTTAGGCTGGAGTATCTCTGAACAACAACAAAGAGCGAGAAGCATACTAGACGGCGAAAATGACATATCAGTGACGTGAATATTCAATTTAAAACAATTTCCAAACGTTACAATAAGGCATACAGGTGGATGTATAGTAAAATGAGCTTTCAAATGGCGTGTCATTCTCCAAAATTGATACAGTATTAGCGACGCTACATCTGAAAAATACTTTAATTTGAAATGGTGTGAAATGCCAGTGCGGGGGCAATGGCTAATCACACGCGGACTGAGGCATACCCCGGTAGCTACAATTGCAGCACTGCTAACCGACTGTTGCTTGAAAACAAACCTTGAAATTCAAATTGGATTCAAACCACTCCTCTCTGTCCCCGTCACACAGCCATCGAAGGCGAAGGAGAGGCACTGACACACGTGTACATGATCATAAAGTCCAATATCCCATTACGTAGTTTTAAAGATAGCTGTTCATTATTACCCAGTGAACATGGCAAAGACAACACGACAGAGCTATACTGCAAAGTTTAAACTGGAAGTGATCACGTACGCAAAAGAACACGGGAACCGGGCAGCTGAGCGGCAATTTGGTCCGACAGAATGCGTAATCAAAAAATGGAGAAAAGCCGAAAGTACCATCAAAGAAATGCGAAAAGTAAAGAGGGCGAACAGAGGCTTGAAGGCTCACCACCCTAACCTGGAAAAGGCGCTCATTAAATGGATTGAAGATACCCGTCGAGACTGCCTGGGGGTCAGCACCACTACCGTTCATTTACAGGCTCTAAGATTGGCGAAAGAGCAAAACATCATAGAATTCAAGGCGTCGATGAACTGGTGTCGGAGATTCTTTGGAAGAAATAAGCTTTCAATAAGACGAAGAACTACTATTAGTCAGTGACCACGAGGAGTTATTAATGAAATTTCAAAGTTATGTCATCAAGATGCATCAGAAATACAAGTATGGCATGAGCCAGATTGGAAACGCCGACCAAACTCCGTTGACATTCGGCCAGCCATCCGAGAACACAATAAACATCAAAGGCGCAAGGACCATCACTATGCGATCAACTGGAAACGAAAAGAACCGTTTCACCGTGATGCTTGGGTGTATGGCTGATGGTGCAAAGTTACCACCGTACGTTGTCTTCAAGAGGAAAACCATGCCCAAAGACAAATTCCCGAGTGGTGTGATAGTCAGAGTGCAAGAACAAGGATGGTTCAATGACAGCATAATGGACGACTGGCTGAAAACAGTATGGATGAAACGTGACGGTGGTCTAGAGAAACAACGATCGATGCTGGTGTTAGATGCCTTCTGATGCCATACAACAGACAATGTTAAATCCAGATTGAAGTGACACAATACAGACCACGTCATCATCCCCAGCAGCATGACCAGTATTCTGCAACCGATGGATGCCGTCGTGAATAAGCCATTCAAAGCAGCACTAAAGAAAAAATGGGCCGAATGGATGATTAATGGTGAACACACTTTCACCAAGGGCGGCAACATGAGGAAAGTTGACATGCCTACAATCTGCCAATGGATAGTAGATGCCTGGAAAGAATTGCCAATCAAGACCGTGGTGAAGGGATTCAAGAAATGTTGTATCAGCAACATGTTAGACGGCACGGAAGACGACATTCTTTGGATGGACGATCCTGACGACGATGACGATGACCAAAAGGAGGAAGAGCTGGACTATCATGATGACTGTATAGCACAACAGGAGTGGGATGCTTTGTTTAATGAGGACAGTGACAACGAGGATAAATATTGATGAATACGGTATTGTAATTTGAAATTTTTATAATAAATTTCTGATATTATACGGTAATAAACTAGCATATGCCGCATAATTATTTATTGATGACTGAACACTTCTTGAAAGACACAGTTGTCTAAATGGGGTGGGTTTGAGGATATTACTGTGAGTGAATGAAAAGATGGAACTCTGGAGAGAGCAACATACAATTGTCCGTGACTGAAAACTGGTTTTGGCAGATACAGGCATATGTTTTTGAAAGTTTGTCCCTGTGACTTACCGTATTATGTAATTGTCACTGCAAACGCCAATCTAACAGGAAATTGTCTGCGTGGAAAAGTAAAAGGCAAATTTGAATCTGATGGGGTCAGGGATATCCGGGGAATACGGTAAGGACAGTTTGTGAGGTATCAACTGCGATAGTTTAACACTCCAGTACATTGTGGTGAATGCTGGTAACAGTCAGGCGGGCGGGCAGGCGGGCAAACCATCAAAGTTTGTCGCATTTGGGAATCGCTGTATGCAGTGTGTAAAACAGTTTGCGAGTGTGGCAGGAGAAGGGTACTGTAATCACGTTTGGGAATCGCTGTATGCAGCGTATAAAACAGTTTGCGTGTGTGGCAGGAGGAGGGTAATCGCGTTTGGGAATTGCTGTATGCAGCGTGTAAAACAGTTTGCGAGTGTGGTAGGAGGAGGGTTAGATTTGGCGGGCGGGGCTCTGTCGTGTCGTGCGTACTGAATTGTTGGTGGGCGGGGCTCGGTGAATTATATATATAGATTTATAATTTTTGTAATAAAAGTATCCATGTATAAGACGCACCTGGGTTTTTAGGCCTACTTCTTAAGAAAAAAAATGCGTCTTATATGCGGGTATTTACGGTATTATTATTTTTATTTTTATAATGACCAGTACAGTCTTTCTGTTTGGCACAGTGAAATTTGCATCTTAAATCTCTAGGAGTACTGATTCAAATGTCACTCAACAAATATTTCTGTGCAGTCTGCCTGTAGTCCTCCTGCCTGAATGATTTTTCCTAGAGCATTGTGATTTTCTTCCCACATTCCTGAAATGTTCACGTTTAGTTGATTGGCAATTCTAAATTGACCTGGTATGAGTGTCTGTGCCTCGTCCTCCTGGACTGTGTCATGCCTTTTAACCAATGGTGCTGAGATATTCACCTTGTGACATTATGTAGCTCTAGACAGTGGATAGAAAGATGTTAAGGAATTATTTTTTATAAAGTTATTACATTACAATACAAGCAAGCATATATGTGAGATTACTTCTCAAACCAAACATTTAAAATATATTATACTGTATCATCAAGATGCATAAATGTACAATTACTGAAAGTCATATCAGTATTAAAAAGTTCCAAAAACTACAATGTAATGTTCTGCTGCTCATGTGATAGAAGGTAAGAGACGCAATGTTTCAGCTGTATAACCTTCATTAGGTGTGTAACTGAAGAGGAAGAACTGAATGATGTACTGTATATAGGAGGAGATGGAGGGAACAAAGCCAGAACGGATGAAAGGAGTTTAGGGTGAGAGTAGGTGTTAAAGAAAATGAAGAAAGAGACTGAAATGTTATTAACCCTAGGGTAACTAACCCTAACCCTATACAGTATGTATACAACTGACTACATATACTGAGTTTTAAAACCTGTTATTTTGAACTTATCTGCCAAATGTATAAAAATCATCTCTTAGCAACCAACTTGTAAAATACAACAAGAGGTTTTGGTTGACTTTTTTATTTGTAATTTAATTTCATTTGTGCAATATAAAGACAAAGAAACCTGTAACTGCATAGCAGATTTCTAATAGCTAACTACCTCACTTGTGGCCTTTGCTACCTTCAGAGTTTTTCTACAAAATAACTATAAGCCTGTCATAGCTGACATCAAGGTTCACTGGTCTGTCAGCATTCGCTGTGAAATAAAGACCGAGAGGGGAAAAACTCCTGCCTCCTGAGAATTTTAGAGTGAGCGCAGTATCGTGTTTGAAAAAGACTTTTAAAATATGTGTACTCTGTAGCAGTCTTTTTGCAACAGAAAACAGCTAGAGCATGCAAACGGAAGAGTCCGAAACACATTAGACTTGTATGACATGATGGATGTACTGGAAAACGACTGGGCATACCTCCCTTTGGGTTTCTGTACAGTGAAATGCAAGTTAACAAGTAGTATTGCTAGAGAAGCCACAAAAGTGAATTTTTTTTTCTTTTTTCGTCTTAAAAATAGAAATTCCAGACCTTTTTTTTTTGTATGCAATATGTTGCCATAGATTATTGTGTCCATTGCATACACGTTAGTTTCTACTCAGCATAATTGTTCTGTTTAAATATTATTTATAGTATAGCACATTTTAATGATTATAATATGCTGGTAATATCCATTGTTAACCCTTTTTCTCACAGTTCTGGTACAATGAATTAGAATTACAGCCCTACAGCTCTCTATGTGAAGTTTGCATGTTCTCCTAAAGTCTGAGTCAGTTTTTCCATCATTCACTCAGGCTTTCCTTCCATATTTAAACAAGTCAATCTGGTTCAGTTGATTTTATATAGTGCTCTTCATTGAGCTACATTATTTGTATGAAAATGTGCTATATAAATAAATGTTGTTGTTGTTGAATGTAGGCATGGAGCACTGTGACAAGTATAAATTTTAGAAATTACTAAATATAGAAATAGGACCCATAAAAACATATATTTGTTTAAACACACAGAAAACAAAGTAGAAACCAATTAACAAAAATGGAAATTAACAATAAACATTGAAGACAAAATCAGAGAAGGCCACAGTCCTGGAGACTGTAACCAACTGGCCATTCACCTTTTACTGAGCATTCTATAGTAGGGTCTGTGCTGGGCTGTCCTTCTGATGACAGAATCTTTCCATAAGATCATTCCAACGTACAAGTAAACAGGCAACACACTGTGGGAGACCGTGAATATGTGGGCCATGTAATGGACTGGAATCTCATTTCAAGGGCTGATTCCTGGATTAACTCATTAATGGGTTAAATTTAACGGGAGATTAAAACATTAGAACATTACAAAATTTGTGATGTGAACGGGCCATTAAGTCCAACAAAGCCCACCAATCCTATCCATTTCCATATCCATAAAGTCGTGTTTTGAGGGTCCCTACAGTCCTAGTCTCTACCACACTACTTGGTCATTTATTCCATGTGTCTGCGGATGTCTATGTGCAGAAAACCTTTTAAACATTTTTGTGAAATGTGTCCTTAGTAAGTTCACAACTGTGTTCCTGTATTGTTGTTCAACTAGTTTTAAACTACAGTAACAAATAATTTAAAAAACTTAAGTCATGTCATCTTTTAATCTCCATTTTCTTTAACTGAAGAGGTTTGACCCCTTTTTTTAATCTTTCCGGTTATCTAATACACTGCAGTCATGAAGTCAGCCTAGTCATTCTTCTGTGGACATTTTCTAGCGCTTATATATATATACAGTAATCCCTCCTCCATCGCGGGGGTTGCGTTCCAGAGCCACCCGCGAAATAGGAAAATCCGCGAAGTAGAAACCATATGTTTATATGGTTATTTTTAGAATGTCATGCTTGGGTCACAGATTTGCGCAGAAACACAGGAGGTTGTAGAGAGACAGGAACGTTATTCAAACACTGCAAACAAACATTTGTCTCTTTTTCAAAAGTTTAAACTGTGCTCCATGACAAGACTGAGATGACAGTTCTGTCTCACAATTAAAAGAATGCAAACATATCTTCCTTTTCAAAGGAGTGCAAAGCAAGCAGTCAAAAAAAAGAGAGCCACAGAAAAACAAAAGTCAAAAATCAATACGTGCCCTTTGAGCTTTTAAGTATGCGAAGCACTGTGCAGCATGTCCTTCAGGAAGCAGCTGCACACAGCCCCCCTGCTCACACACCCCTACGTCAGCGCAAGAGAGAGAAAGAGAGAGAGAAAGTAAGTTGGGTAGTTTCTCAGCCATCTGCCAATAGCGTCCCTTGTATGAAATGAACTGGGAAAACCAACTGAGGAAGCATGTGCCAGAAATTAAAAGACCCATTGTCCGCAGAAACCTGCGAAGCAGCGAAAAATCCGCGATATATATTTAAATATGCTTACATATAAAATCTGCGATGGAGTGAAGCCGCGAAAGGCGAAGCGCGATATAGCGAGGGATCACTGTATATATATATATATATATATATATTTTTGTATCTCAAAGACTAAAACTGCATGCAGTTCTCTAGGTGGGGGTCTCACCAGTGCATTATAAAGCTTAAACATAATCTACTTGGACTTTACACATCATGATATATAACCTAACATTCTATTAGCCTTTTTAATGGCTTCTCCACACTGTTTTGATGTTGACAGTGACAAGTCCACTACGCCTCCCATGTCCTTGTCATAAGTAGTACTTTCAAGGGATATGCAATATATATGCAAAGGATTAGGAAAGCTGGCACATGAAGATTTCTTATCTTCTCCTCCATGGTCATATTATGCTAACACAAATTTATATAATTCTGACTGTCTTTCTGTTACAAATATTGTAATAAATTTCCATACTGTCATGTTGTTACCTTGATATGCATGTTGATGTGGTTAGTTTATCTTCTTTACAGTTACCGTATTATATCTGTCTGTAGTTATCCTGCAATCAGTGAATAGCCTTATACATGAAAAAAGTAAACTGAAATAAATAGAATTTAATTGAATACTTTCTGGCCTAGCATGACTTGGATGGCTCCTTTCATGAAAAACAATTCTACTGTATTTATGATCAAGACATACGTGGATTAAGTGCCTTGCATTGGTTCACATTAATAGTAGGTGAGGCAGACAATATATTGGAAAGGTTGCATTGACTACAAAAGACAAAATGTACACTCTTATTGGGTATATAATATCCTATACAATATACAGTTAATTTTTAAAACAAATGAAATCACACTAAAAATGTGATTCACCCTATAAGAGCAAAGGTAGATTAAAATAACTCTGATATTATTAATAAACTACTGTTAACATGTTAGATTTCTGTATCAAGGTATGAGAAAGAAAGAAAAAAAATCAATTAAGATTGTGTTATCTTGTTATGCTTGAATAGCACCTACTGGTGTGGACACAGACTTGCTGTGTTATGCCTTGTCCATCTGTGGTCTGGCAGAGCTCTCCACATGGGCGGATATTCATTGGTTCAGAGTTGGAGTGAGGACTGGGATGAATTTAAATTCTAGACATGTGGAAAAGGATAACAAATGGCAAATTCTGTGCATCTTTATTATTAAACCATATGTATGACTTTGGTGAAGATAGGATGTTTTACTCGTTCTATGGATACTTAACACTCATATAAAATTTCACAACGCTAATTTGCAATAAGATTTTTTAAATACAATAGCATTATAAATTTGTGTAGAAAGCAGGTAATTCATGATATTATTGATAGACTGCTGTCCTTTCTGAGTAGGTGTCTGTAGTTTTGCATACAATTGTGTGTTTCAGTAACAGACAGTTCACATTTTTGCCTCCTATGCCACAGTGTACAATTGGATTTACATTGGAAGCACTGAACCTGACTAAAGGCGATAAAAAAAAAAAATCCTTTATAATTTTCCTGTTGGCTTAATGATTGCTGTTTTTAGGTACTGAATTTGACATGAAAGGACTGCAACCGAGTGTTTGGGATAATGCAAGCAAGCATTGCCATCTGGCTCTGACCTAACTGTTTAATTGCTCTTTCACAATAGCTGGCCAGCTAATATAAAATTGTAATTTCACAGACATGAAATTTAAATGTAAAAGTGAATCATGCTTTTGGTTAATTTTGTAATAAGCGTGATAACCTCATGCAAAACAACTTTTTACAGTACAGATATGTTTGGCAGTCCATCTGGATCATTCTGTCAGACCAACAAGACATCAAAATACTAGCAAACACACACACCTTGAAGAAAAGTTTCAGGTTTCAGCAGTGGTCTTATTTAATATGAAAGGACATTTTTGTCTTAACACCCAAGTCTGAGCTGAAGTTTACCCCAATTTCCTTTTTTTTTCATTTTAATAGACAGAAACAGGATTTAGGATAAAAATACACATGTAGTATTTTTTTAAAGTGAACAATAATAACCACTAGCATTTGACCTGTGGTGCTTTTATTCTTTCTTGACATTTCTGTGCCAATGTTATGTTATTACTTTGATAGCCAGCATGAAAAAAAATTACCTTTGGAATTACGTCTGAAACCAGTTACAGGTTTTCTGAAACCCAAAGATATAATGGCCCAGGTCAGAGAAGGATGGCAAAAAGTAAAACGCTGCTATGTCAGGGACAACTGAATGAAGTCTTCTAAACTGGCAATATCTATCTGATGGAGAATAAAGCACACAAATCATTTGAACAAAAACACTTTAACTAGTCAGACAGCCTTCAGCTAACAGACTTGTTGCACTGTCACATCTCGCATGAGCTCCTTGATCACTGGCAGGAGCTACACTCTGCTGTATCTTACCCATTCTGTTATGCTAGGTTTGGCATTAATGAATACTGGCACAACTGCATTGGTTCAGTCATTAGATAACTGAGGGTTGAATGGGGAATGGAGAAATGTGAGTGATGCAAGAGATATGTTCAATAATGCTGCTTCATGTACTCATTTCTATGCTTATTTTACTTGGTTCAATTATCACTTAAGTCGATTGTAACATGTCACTCCACTTCCCTAACATGTAGAGGTATGCTCTGGCTGCCAATGTGCATTTCTCTAACACTCCCAGGCTCTTGTTGGGCCTAATTGCTGCCCTGTGCCATGTTGGTTGCACCTTTGCTCCAAGAAAAGAACAGCTAAACATCAATAACAGAAAGTAGCATATTAGATACAGATTCTCAGTTAAGTTTTTTCATTGTTAAAAAACACACAACCTGCAAATGCCAAAACAAATGTATCAGTGCCCACAGCTGGGCAATGCAAAGGAGTGTTTAAAATCAAGTAGATGCCTGTGAATGTACAAAGATCCTGCCTTTAGCTGTGCCTTGGATTGGACAGGCAACGTCTTACTTAAATATTGTGTGTACAGTTGTTGTGTTTGGCAGGATTTTGTTAAGAACCACTACACACTTAATGCTGGATGGAAGAGTAAAAGAAAAATGAAAGACAGAGGAAGCTGGACCAATCCTAAGAAAAGTCCTAAAGGAAGTACAGACAATTATAAACGGAGTAAATAAAGCTTGATTCAGTTATCAGCATATATGATGTTTTTAAAAAGCAAGTATAAAAACTACCGTAGGTAGGTTCAAGTGGAAGTCCACCATAACAATTTATAGGAATATGTGTTAAAACATTCCAAGTACGTACTCTGCAACATTCCTATATTTTGACTTGCCGTTTTGTTGAAAATGGGAGGTATGGTGATTAGTGTCTACTGCCTCATGCATTTAGCATCCTGAGTTTAAATCCCACATTTAGTCATTGACTGCTTGGTGTTTGTCATTCTTCTCATGTCTCTGTGTGTTTTACTCTAGGTACTCCAATTTTCGTTCCACATCCCAAAGAGATGCACTTTGGGCCCATTAGCACTTCCAAATTGAAACAATGTACTGGAGTCCTATCAATGGTTCTGAATTGTAGGCTGCAGTTTTTTCAAAATATTATGCCACATTATTTTCATCAAAAATTCTCAAACAAAAGGATTTTGTTAAGGTAAATGACCTTTGCTCATCATACTGTTTTCTTACATTCTTTTTCCTTAACCAATTGGATGATATTAACAGAGAAAGACAATGATGCCAAAGTTAACTATTCTGCTTCAAAATGAGAATGTTTTTCCTCAAATGTACTTTCATACATTTGGTCACACCATGTAGAAATGGCAACACTTCTTATACATGGACCCCTTTTCAGGTTACTATAATGTTTGGGACAATTGGTGTCATAGATGTTTGTGATTATTCAGGTGGTTTCAGGGAGTCTGTAGTTGTCATTGTTCAACATGAAGACAAGAGCTGTGCCAGTGAAAGTCAAAGAAGTCATTAGGAGACTGAAAAACAAGAATAAAACCAGTTGAGACATCTGTAAAATTTTAGGATTACCTAAATCAACTATCTGGAATATAATTAAGAAGAAAGAATGCATTGACGAGCTCAGTAATCCCAAAGGGACTGGTAGGCCAGATGAACAGTCCCAAAAGCCTGTCCAAAAGATCAGAAATAGTCCTCAGGTGGCCAATATGTATGTGTCAGAGCCTATTATTAACAGAAGAGTTAATGAATAGAAGTACAGAGGCCACACTGTAAGAAGAAAACCACTAGTTAGCCACAAAAACAGGATGGCCAGATTCCAGTTTGCAAAAAATTACTTAAAAGAATCTGCATAATTCTGGAAAAAGGTCTTATGGACAGACAACACAAAGATGAACCTGTAAAAGAGTGATTGTAAATGCAAAGTGTGAAGACAAAAAGAACTGCCTAAGGTCCAAAGTATACCACCTCACCTGTTAAACATGGCGGTGGGAGTGTTAAGGCTTGGGCATATATGGCTGCAACAGGTGATGGTACACTTTCAGTATCTTCACTGATGATGTAACTGCTGATAGTGGTTGCACAGTGAATTCTGAAGTATATACTGATAGGCTCCAGTAAATGCCTCCAAACTCATTGGATGGCGGTCCATCCTACAACAAGATAATGGTCAAAAAGTTTTTTCAAAAATAAAAAAGTGGAAAATTCTTGACTGGCCAAGCCAGTCACTCAATTTAAATCCAAATTAGCAGGCCTTCCATATGCTGAAGAGAAATCTTAAGAGGACAATACCCTGAATCAAGCAGGGCCTGACGATGGCTGAATTATAGGCTTGGTAGATCATTACCAGAAAAGATACTCAACACCTTGTGATGTCTATGAATCACAGACTTCAAGCAGTCATTACATACAAAGGATATGCAACCAAGTACTAAATATGTCTGCGTTAATATACCAACCATTGCTATGTCTCAAACGTTATGGTGCTCTGAAATGGGAGGGCCACGTTGAAAAAGTGCTATGACCAAAATGTATGCAAATACCCTTAAATTAAAGTTTGCAATATGCACTTTAATCATGTCTGAATTGTTTGCTTTGCAATTTTAAACTGTGGAACAATGTAGTTTTTCCCCAAACATTATGAAGGGCACTGTATATTGTATATAGTTTGTTTTTATTTCCATTTTCCTAAGGTTGCAAGTTTTCCCCATGTCTCAGTGAGTTTTCTTCTGGGTACTCCTTTACACACAATTATAAATGCATCTATATCAGATTATTTGAAAGCTCTACATTTAAACACTGTAAGTCCATAACAATGAATGTGTAATTGTGACCTGTAATACACTGGCATCTTTGCCCTGTTTATACTGGCTTCCTGTGGCCTTAAACTGTGTTATAAAATGGATTAATCAATTGATAGATAGTTTAGATCAGTTAAAAGTTCACAGTCACTCTAAGTCTATCTACAATTTTAATCACTGTTACATTTTAAATGAAAGGATGTTAGCTTGTCTTTAATTAAATCCCACATTTCACTAATTCTGCAGAATGGTGCACTTAAATACACACACACGCACACCCACACACACACACACACCCACCCACATATATATATATATATATATATATATATGCAGCATATACTGTATCTAATCAGTAATTTGTTCTAAATTACATACACACACATATATGATATATATTATATACAGTATATACTGTATCTAATCAGTAATTCGTTCTAAATTACACATACACACATATACAGTATATACAGTATCTAATCAGTAATTTGTTCTAAATTCCAGAAAACATGCATCCTGCTCTCATGAATTGTCACATACCGAGCTGTGTTCAGTTTGTTCAGTTTATTGTGGCTTGTTGATTACAACTGCCTTAATTCAGTTGATTCTTGATGAGCAGACAGGTGCAAGTGATGCCATATTAGCTGCTGTTAATTAGGATGAGCTATCATGTGCACCTGTGTTTGTCTAGCGGAAATTTACTGATTTATAAACAATTGTAATATTTAAACAGAAATAAGGGAGCACCCCCTAGCATGCATATCAAAAAACATAATGTAATTCTGTATGCTAAAATTAATGAACGCAAGGTACAGCTCAGACAACCAAAGCATCGTGAGTGACTTTTTTTAAGCAAGTAAGGAAACACGAAGAAGGAGCCTAATTTGCCAATATATTCAATAAAACAAAAGTAATAATTAAAAAAAAAAAAAAAAAAACCTTGGTTAGAATGAAAACCAGCAACCAGTCAATGTGGCAACTCTGGTTTTCTCATTTTGTTTTTATTTCTAAGCTTCTGTTAGACAGGTGCAGAGCTGTCTTTGACTTACTAAAAGAGATTCAAATATAGTAGATGCAATATACCACGGATATTAAAGATTGCAAAATAATTTGCATTATTGTACATTACAGGATATTAAATAGATGTGATACACAGGACTTGTTTTAAGTTAGGACATAGATAAACAGAAACTAAAAAAATATTAATTTTTTCATCAAGAAATCATGCATCTATATTTATTATTATATCTGGTCAAATCCTAACACTGAACATTGTCTGTGCAGTTTTCTACTCTGGTTCCTCTCTTATATCCCAAAACCATGTGTGTTAGGTTAAATGGTGACTCTGAAGTGGTCAGGTGTTAGTGAGTGTGGTTGTGTGAATGAACATGGCCTGGCTCCAGGCTTGATTATCACCTTACACCTAGTTCTTCTGAGTCCAGCTAGATAAATGGATTAGACGCAGTGTTTCCCAACCTCGGTCCTGAGGACCCCCTGTGGCTGCAGGTTTTTGTTCCCACCACTTCTGTTTTTAATTGAACTCCTAGGCTAATTAAGTGAACTGTTATTTCCCAAGTTCTGTGTTTTGGGAACAATATAGAAATTAGAAAACTAAGTTTGGTAATATACACATTTATATATATATATATATATATATATATATATATATGTTAAAATGTACCATGCAATTATATGGGAATAATGTATTTTTTTCTTTTTAACAGTTCATCTTGATTTTCATTCTACTTTTCTACGTGTTCTAATTGTTTAATTAATCCATTATTTACTAATTAGTGGGTCTGATGCTAAAGTAGTTGCAGCCTTTGATTATTCAGTGTTGTTTGCCAGTGTGTCTGCTCTGCTCATTTTTAATTGTCATTAATAAGTTACAACGAAGGGGAAAAACTGCACAGAGAAAGGGAAAAATAGAATGAAATCAACAAAAGAGAGTTAACCATTTAAATCTCTAGCAAAAGCAGAAATATTTCTAAATGTCTTATAAATGTAAAAATCATGCTGCTGTGCTTTTCTGAATGTAGAATAAAAGAAAAATAATACCATCTAATTAAATGAGATCAGTGTTATCAGGTGTTGTCACGGATTAGGAATCTGGTTGGAACAAAAACCAGGTTTGGGAAGCACTGGATTAGAAGATGGATGTATGGATACTGTATTAGGATGGAAAGATGGTGTAGCAATAACAACAACAACAATAACTTCTATTTATATAACACATTTTCATACAAACAGTGCAGCTCAAAGTGCTTTACAAGATGTCAAACAGAATGTTATAAGAAAAGAAAAAACAAATAAGATTAGGTAAGAATATTAATGAATAAGTAACAAAGAAAAAATAAATAAATCTATATGATCTTATAAAACATAGATGTATAATTAGTATTAAGGTAGCATTGTTATACACAATATCATAATGTAAGTCTCTAAAGATAAGTCTGGTGATAAGGTTAGATGGCTGGGAGGACAGAAAAAAAAACTCTAGTTAAACTGGAAAACAAAACAAAAAAAAATCTGCAAGGGTTCTAGGGCCAAAAGACCATCCAGCCCCCACTGGTCATTCTACATAACATAAATCTTAATAGTTTTTAAGTCATTCCTCATTGTTTCTAGGCTTCGTCTGAGAGGATTCGATATAGTCAATCTCATAGGCAGCAAGGGCACCCACCTTCATTCCAGTAGTTTGCAGCAGTTGTCAGATCTGCGAGATCTGACACAAAACGAGATCTGATTTAATCTAGACTAGACTGCTCACTTCTTTGCCATGTCTGCATGTTTTTCTAGTATCTATGCATCTTCAGGTGAATTTTCACCTGGGACACTACCTTGGGAGGGGCGGCACAGTGGCGCAGTGGTAGCGCTGCTACCTCGCAGTAAGGAGACCAGGGTTTGCTTTCTCCCTACATAGAGTTTGCATGTTCTCCCCGTATCTGTGTTGGTTTCCTCCAGGTGCTCCGGTTTCCTCCCACAGTCCAAAGACATGCAGATTAGGTGCATTGGCGATCCTAAATTGTCCCCAGTGTGTGCTTGGTGTGTGTGTGTGTGTGTGTGTGTGTCCTGAGGTGGGCTGGCACCCTGCCTGGGCATTTGTTCCTGCCTTGCGCCCTGTGTTGGCTGGGATTGGCACCAGCAGGCTCCCGTGACCCTGTGTTGGGAAATGGCGGGTTGGGTGATGACTGACTGACTGACACTAGATTGGGGGTACTGCTTCTACGATTGGAGGGCCTTGAAATAAGAATTCAGACTTTCTATTATGCAATTGTATGACTCAACCATAATCATTAAAATGGATATTTCACTGAACTGAATTGAAGGATACCTAGAAAGGGGTAAGTCATTGTCAACTGGACTTTTCCTTTTCCCAAGAACTATGGGCCTACCAACTAGTATAATCTCGTCATACTTTACTTTGCCCTCCTTTTCCATCATTGGGAGTCTTCAACATACAACATATGTTTGTATGTGTGTGAGTGTGTATGTACAGTAGGTACAGCTATCTTACCTGGCATTTCCTGGCATGTAATTCATGGCAAAGCCCTAACCCTGTCCATTCAGAAGATTGCCATGTGAGAATTGTTCATATTATACTCTAAATTGTCCGAAGATACATGAGTTTGAGCTGAGCCAGCCTGAAAAATGAATGAATGCCTCATGCAGTATTTGTAAGTCTGTCTGAACCTGTCTACTTTAGGAGAATAAATGCAACTGAGCTTATAATTACACAATATAGAGTATGTGATTGTGGTTACGTATGTAAAATGTGTATCCTGTGACAGGCTGGTTTGACTTCTATGGCTGATTCCTTTCTTGTACTCAATAGTTTCAGGTTAGTCTATGGCTTTTTGCAACTGTATTATGGAAAATTCATATTTAGAAAATGGATGGATGAATGGGTGAAGTGAAAAAAGCAGGGTGAGATAGTGAATGAAAAATGATGTTGATATTATCTGTTTATTATGTGCATTTAATGTAATGGAATCACAATGTAAAGAGCACCATGGGATAAGGAATGATTTCAGAGATATCTAGTAACATGCCCTACACTCTCTTTCTACTTTTTATATCTCTAATGATCTTTTAAAAGGCCAACAGTTTTGATGTAATTTACAGTCTACATGAGAATCCAGGGCAGAACAGTTAGTCTTTTCAGGGTTATATATTTTCCCAGTCTTCTCATTTGTAAACATTGGTAATATGTTTTGTGTTAGCACTGGAAAGATAGCAGAATTGTGCTGACAAAAGCTGTGGAACCCTGTCAGAAAGGGGTCATATTTAGACACAAACAAACCAGAAATTACTCCCAGTGAGCTTTTTACTGTCACCTCCTTGATACCTTACTTGCTAGAAGGTATTTATGTAATTCATTTACAAGGTTCATTCTTTTAACACCTACCTAGTCTTCAATACCAGATGCTTTAATTACATGCCGTTCTTTAAAAGTTCATTTTACAAAGTGCAGGTACAGAATCCATGAAAAAAAAATAATTGCATGGACATCTACCATCTGTTTAATAACACCACAAGGCTTTCTGCTGTCTTATTATAACTTTAGATAAAAAGAAGTGTAGTGGTAATGGACTGTGTAGTTTTTCTGCAATGCTTATATTCTCTTACAGCCTTTGCAAATTCTAAACGGGTTAATGATATCTTTTAAAGTGTACCATGTAATTTATTTCAACCTTCTTCTATAAAGACCTAAATGCATTTAAAATGTAACATTAAATATTTTCAAACGTACATTTTCCATGTGGCCTGAGCCTCTATTCAGCCACCATCTGACATGAGGCAGGAATCAGTTCTGAGCAGGATGCTGGTCCATCACAGTAAACTTTGTCAGTTTTGCAAGTGCTGCACAATTCTTCACTTTATAGTCTTTGATGGTACAATGTGGTGAGCTAAAAGAAAAAAGAATAAACTCCCAAATTAATAAGAAATCTACCAAGCCCAATAATATTACACCTTTAAAGGCACCATACTTTGTTGCAAAGTCAGCACCCAAAGGCACATAAGACAGTACAAAATTTGATTTGCCACAGCATTTGACAAATGCACTGTCTGTTGTTATTCTTTGCACTACTTCTCATCTGCAGATTGGTCAGTCTGTCCTAGATAATCAAACTTTACATGTAGGTTGAGATTCTGCCCTGTATGATGGAAAGAAAGTCCTATTGTATGGCACAATTCTGAAAAAATGTGCAAAATCACTTCAATCGATTTTTTTGATAATAGCATCTAAGGTAATTCAGAACTTTGCACGAATACACTTGACACTGTGCTCTATCAAGACAGTGTGGCATAGTGGTTAACACTTTGGACCCCAAACCCGAAGGTTGGGGTTTCCAATGCCACTACTGACATTGTGGGACTATGAGAAAGACACTTCACCTGTCCCCAATTAGAAAAATAAAAGCAGCATTACCATTTGTATCTCAAATGTTGTAAATCACCTTGAATAAAGACATTAGGGGTGGCACAGTGGGTAGCGCTGCTGCCTTGCAGTTAGGAGATCCGAGTTCGCTTCCCAGGTCCTCCCAGCATGGAGTTTGCATGTTCTTCTCGTGTCTGCGAGGTTTCCTCCGGGTATTCCGGTTTCCTCCCACAGTCCAAAGACATGGAGGTTAGGTGCATTGGCGATTCTAAATTGTCCCTAGTGTGTGCTTGGTGTGTGTGTGTGTGTGTGCCCTGCAGTGGGCTGGTGCCCTGCCCGAGGTTTGTTTCCTGCCTTGCACCCTGTGTTGGCTGGGATTGGCTCCAGCAGACCCCCGTTACCCTGTATTTAGGATATAGCGGGTTGGAAAATGGATGGATGGATAAAGACATCAGCCTAATAATGACAATCACTTAAAAATTCTGGTTTCGTAAAAAAATAAGGGTGTTGTATTTTAGCACATAATTAAGGTGTCACACATACAGGGAAAGCTTTTCACAACTGGTATTGTAAGTCCTACTGAGAGGAATCTGAAGCTGGTGTCTTGAAAAAAGTTTTTATGGACACAAACAGATAGGCTGGGTGAAGAAGAATCAGTAGTAGTATTGTCAAATGCTTATTTGCATGTCAACCAACACACAAAAGCCATGGAATAGCAATAAGAAACATACGGTACTGTATATACGTTAAAGCACTTTTTATTTATATAAATTATTTATGGCTTCAGAGGCAAAGCAGATTAATTATCTGTTTGTTACCATTAATGTAGAGTTATTAAAAATTCACCATATGCTGTACTTGATCTGTTATTTATATATATATATATATATATATATATATATATATATATATATATATATATATATATATATATATATATATATATATGTATATAATAATGATTAACTGATCCATCATATTTATTACATTTAAATGTTTGTATGGTGTGCTGATTATCATCAAACTTGTTTATATATGAGATCACGCCTTTCTTCTGGGTGCTTCCCTTTTTACTACAGCCCAAGCATGTACCATTACATTACCGGAAACACTCATTGCTCCAGTGCTGAAGATTGTGTTCCATGGATCCTGCAACAGACTGATTCATCATATGATTTGTACTTCAAAGTTTTTATTTAGTCATGTTTACACAAGGAAACATGAAATTTGCCTGGCAAACATGAAATTTGTCTTTTCAGTTGTATCTAACAACATACAGTAATGGAATAAAATAAAACAAACAAGTGACAAGGCAGGTTTAAACTTACACAGAAATTCTAAAATATTTACATCCTTTAAAAATAGACTCTTTGCTAACTACTTATAGCATTTTTTTTAACTCCAATATTTTTTAATAAAGATGTATGACACCCTTTAAGAAGAATCTGGCAGAGATATTGGGCCAACTTACTATTAGCTAAACAAACAGGCTTGATGGACTGAGTTGACTCCTCTTATTTGTGAAATTTCTTATGAAAGGAATTCCTAGAGCAATTTGTGTGGGGATTTAAAGCAACTATCCAGCATGATTTCCTGAAGTTGAATTCTGTATATAACAGGCATCTGTCATCAGAGTTTTCAACACTGTCTTCTGATACACACTTAACAAATTATATTCAACTTTGTTTCATCTTTTCTTAAATATTCCTTTCATGTTTTGTTGGTTATAATTAATTAACTTGTTTTCCATTTAAAAAAGAACCATATAAGTTAATAAATTATTGCAATAGATTTTTGCTGGACAACATTGTGCCAAATTAGTTACAGCAGCTGTGTCACAGGCTAAGCATTCTGTGTTCAAGCCCTAGCTTTGGCAGAGAATCTGTGGAGTTTGAGTGGTCTTCCTTTATCCACAGGAATCTTCCCTGGTTATTCCGGCAATCTCAGACTTTCCAAAGGTTTGCAGGTTACTCTAAATGAGGCTAATGTGAGTGAATAATGTGAGTGAATATGGGAGTATGAGTGAGGGTGTCCAATGGTTCTGATGAGGGGTTGGTTATTGTTTTTCACCTTCTGCTCTCTGGTATATTCTCCAGCATACATGACCCTGTATTGAAAGTAGGGGGAGATGACTGGATGAATCTCAGTGTTTACTTTTTGAATATACAGTATATACTTAAGTGATCCCGGGTCCTCCCTGTGTGGAGTTTGCATGTTCTCCCCGTGTCTGCGTGGGTTTCCTCCGGGCGCTCCGGTTTCCTCCCACATTCCAGAGACATGCAGGTTAGGTGGATTGGTGATTCTAAATTGGCCCTAGTGTGTGCTTGGTGTGTGGGTGTGTTTGTGTGTGTCCTGCGGTGGGTTGGCACCCTGCCCAGGATTGGTTCCTGCCTTGTGCCCTGTGTTGGCTGGGATTGGCTCCAGCAGACCCCCGTGACCCTGTGTTCGGATTCAGCGGGTTGGAAAATGGATGGATGGATACTTAAGTGATATAATTCATAGCAAAAAGATTATGTATTCTTTCTTTTACTACATTTGCCATGACCCTTTAAGAAATTAAAATTTCACTTACAGCTGCAATTGTAATTTGCAAGAAAATGTCCCAGATCACCTTATGAATGCTAAGTAGATGAACAAGCCATTCACAATAGGGTGTCAGACACCATTTATCCGAAATGTTCTTCTGGCTCATGCGCTCTCTATCTCTCTCTCTCTCATTTGCTACATGCCTATTAATTCATCTGTTCCTACAACAGTTTTTTGAAAATGCTATTTCAATGCAGTCTTGTGTGCAAGTAGAGTCTATCCTTGTAAAAGTGGGCACAAGACAGGAAGTAACGTTATCTGCGGTGTCAGTCTATCACTGGACATATTTATAGATATTATAAATCCATACTTGCTTAAAGCAGACCAGTTTAGTGTTGGAAAACTGCCTAACTGCCATACATCTTTAAGATGTGCGAAGAAAATTTAATTACTGGGTAAAATTTAAGCAAAAATGGAAAGAAATGGAAAGAAGTTGCAAGACCCACACAATTTAAACCCAGTATTGTGGGGCTGAAAAGCAAAAGCTGTGCCAGCGTGCAGTTCTTTTTGTTCATTCTTTCACTGGGCCTTTATTTATTCATCCATTTTCTTATCCTTTATACGCTATAGATCAGAGTAACTAGGAATTAATGATACCCAGTATGCAGTATGGTGCTTTTCATATTCAAGAAGAGAGGCTATGCAAGTCTGAGCACTTAAGGTAAAACATAAAATGGTGTGCAATATGTACGATAGCAATATAAACTTTCAGAAAACACTTAAAATGTTCTGTAATAAAAGTGACCAGGAAGCAGGAAACTTATTATTCTGCTCATTAAACTGCACGTTATATTCCAAATAGTCATCTCTTTCTTAATGTCTAAAAAAACTTAAAAAATAAACATGGTTTCCCTGCACAGTATTTCATTGTACTATGTTGTTTAATTTTACATTTTAATATTGGGCTGCTGATAATGCACCTATAGTTACAGTGTCAAAGTTATTACTTATTAGTCTGAGGTAAACATTAAGGAAGGGGAAATCCAAATCAGTCCAGAAAGAGTAGGATATGTTTAACTTAAAGGTTTGCAGTACTGTACATTCAATGCATTTACTCATATTTCTGGTCTATAATTAATCAGATCTGGCAAAGAAACAAGAACAGTCTTATGCTGTCACGATGACATGCGTACATGTTGAACTGAATATTGGACATGATAAGTCCTTGTTTCTCTATTTGTTTAGGCAAGATGACCTGTTAAATATATTTTATCTTGAAGCTATTGAAATGAAATTCTAACACTTAATATTTTGGTTGCTGTTCTGTTCGCAATTGTTACTGAATTACTGATTCAATATATTTGCCTATATATTTTAAAGGGTTTTGTAACTACAGACCTGTTCTCATCTTCAGTACAGAATCTTTTTTTCTCTTTTTGTAAAAGTGCAGCTTTGGCAGTGGACTTGTAATAACAGATGGAAGATGAAATTAACACATCTTGTGTCTGTAATTCACAAATCTTTTTTTAATACTGCGAATGCTGATTCACTTGTTGTGACCCTGACAGGCTACAAACACCTGTCTGGAGTATCTGGAGTAATATTCCGTAGCTAATTAGCACACAAGGAATTTGCTTTAAAACATACGAGGTCTGTGGGAATCTACTGCAATTAGCAAATGCTGGCATGTTCATTTGGTGAAAAAAGAAAAAAAAGAAGCTTGTCATTCTCATAAAATGTCTTTAACCTACAAGTTCATTATGAAAATACCAAGAAACTGAAATACCTTGTTCAATTACCAAAATTTATAGTATATTTTATTTTATTGACAGAGCAGCATATACAAAGTATGACAGTTATTTTCAGATCAAGCAAGATTTTTTAATTGTCCCTGAATGTATGATGTGTAATATAGTTTGTGTGTAGCTGTTAATATAGTCTACTGTATTTATTTTTCAGAGTACTTCAGAAAGATCATACAAATTGTCAATAGTTATATTAACTGGTCATGAATGGTTATTATTTCAAGTTGTGCTTTAAATATAGTGACAGATTAAGAGCAATACACTAGAAGGACATTTTAGTTTTTCTACCACTGCAAATGCTGACTGTCTTGTGGGATCCTTGCCGGTTACAAACACCTGGCTGGAATATCTACAGTGATATTCCATAGCTAATTAGCACATAAAGAATTTCTGTCCAGAGATTATTTCTGCACCAGCAATTTAAAGATGAGAGTTTATGCTCAAAAAAGTGTTGCTTTTGGTATGATGCTACAAAATCTTTGAGGATGGAACACTGCTACAAACCAAATATGGAAACTATTCATTTTTCTAATAAATCCTGACGACTGGCTAAGTGAATGATATATTATAACTTTTGGACCAGGCTGTAGATTGAATACAAACTTGACTCAGGTTCCATTACTAGATATACCAAATAAACTCAGAATAATGGAAGAAGCCCAGAATGGAGCTGCTGCTTGTCTGGATCAAGACAAGTGAGGTGGTTTGGCATGTAGTCAGAATGCCTCCTGGATTGTTAGGAAGTCACTGCATACTGGGGAGATCCTGAAGGACTGAGAAATGGCAAATATGTTTCCATTATATAAAAAGGGTAACCGGGAAGATCCAAGCAACCATAGGCCAGTAAACTTAACGTGCATCACAGGAAAATTAATGGGAGGAATTATTAAGGATAAGATTGAGCAACAACTGGCAAGGACAGGAGTTTTTCTGAACAGTTATCATGAGTTCCGAAGAGGAAGGTCATATTTTACTAATATGCTGGAATTCTATGAGGAAGAAAGAAAAGGATATGAACAAACTCTGGAGCATATGATATTATTTATCTTGACTTTCAAAAAGCGTTTGATAAGACGGCACATGAGAGGTTGGGCATCAAACTAAAAGAAGTGGGAGTTCAGGGTGATGTTTGTAGATGAGTGTAGAATTGGCTCAGACAGAGGAAGCAGAGGGTGATGGTGTGGAGAACCTCATCAGAATTGGCTGATGTTAAGAGTGGTGATCCACAGGGGTCAGTGCTAGGCCCACTGCCATTTTATATAAATGATTTAGATAGAAATATAAGTAACAATCTGGTTAAGTTTGCAGATGATACCAAGACAGGTGGATTGGCAGATAATTTGGAATCCATTAAATCGTAACAGAAGAATTTGGACAGCATACAGGCTTGGTAAGATTTGTGGCAGATGAAGTTTAATGTCAGTAAATGTAAAGTTTTATACATAGAGAGTAAAAATGTTATGCATGAATACACAATGGGAGTCTGAAAATCAAGAGTACACCATATGAGAGGAATTTAGGAGTTGTAGTTGACTCTATGCTATCAACTTTCCCAACAGTGTTCAGAAGCCATTAACAAGGCAAACAGAATGTTAGATTATATAGCACGGTGTGTGGAGTACAAGTCACAGGAGGTTATGCTCAAGCTTTGTAATGCACTGGTGAGTCCTCATCTGGAGTACTGTGTGTAGTTTTAGTCTCCAGGCTACAAAAAGGACAAAGCAGCACTAGAAAACTTTCAGAGAAGAGTGACCAGGCTCATTCCAGGGCTACAGGGGATGAATTATGAAGAAAGATTAAAAGAGCTGAGCCTTTTTGGTTTAAGCAAAAGAAGATTAAGAGGAGATGTGATTGAAGTGTTTAAAATTATGAAAGGAATTAGTACAGTGGATCGAGACTGTTATTTTAAAATGAGTTCATCAAGAACAAGGGGACACATTTGGAAAATTGTTAAGGGTAAATTTTGCACAAACATTAGGAAGTTTTTCTTTACACAGAGAACCACAGACACTTGGAATAAGCTACCAAGTACCATGGTAGACAGTAAGACTTTACGGACTTTCAAAAGTAGACTTGATGGGTTTTTTTTTGAAGAATTAAGTGGATAGAGCTGGCTAGCTTTGTTGGGCTGAATGGCCTGTTCTTGTCTAGATTGTTCTAATGTTCTAATGGACACCTCCTACGAGGGTTTTACCAAGTATGGCCCACTTGGAGACGAAGCAGTGGCAGATTCAGACACATGCTGGAGGGATTATACATACATCTTAGCTCCCCAGGGTGGGTTTTGTTTGAAAATTACAAAAGAGTAGCTGGGGATTGTTGCTGAGGTCAGGGTGACCAGGTCTGTCTAACCAGACATACTGCCACTGTGACCCAAACCAGGAAAAGCAGATTGAAGGTTAAGTGAAGCAGCGTGAGCTATTTCAGTAGTAAAAACATCCCATTCCAAATGTGTTTTACAATTTTGTATGTGTTTTCTTATTATGCTTGGGGACTTATTCAAGATAACACAATAATTTAGAGGGAAAGACTAAATCTGCTACTTTTGGCATTAAAGTCCAGTCTCTTAGCCACTAGAGTAAACTGCTGGTGCATGGATTTGAATGATAATAGTTATCTTTTCTTATACATTTTAATTAAATAGATTCTGACATGGTAACTAAAGTCATGCAATTTGAAGAAGGCACCAAAACTGACCAAATAAAACCCAAAACAATTTATTAAGACCTATCCAATCTTCAAAATTGGACAGACACTTGGAAAATACAATTTAATATAAACAGGTACAAACATGCTATAAGTATGTACAATAAGCACTAATTTTAAATATAGCGTAAGAAATAGGCAGGCGGTGTGGTGTAGTGGTTAAGACTTTGGACTTCAAATCCTGAGATTGTGGGTTTAAATTCCGCTACTGAAATTCTGTGACCTGATATATCTAATTGTATCATGAATGATGCAAGTTGCCTTGGATAAAGGTGTCAGCCAAATAAGTAAATGTAAATGTTACACAAGCAAAAACTAAAAATGTGAAAAAAGAATGCTATCCTGCAAAAACTGTTGCATATAAACAGAGGAAAATTGGGCAGTGCATCTTGAATATTGTTTGCAGATATGGTCAAGCACCACAAAAAATACAAGCACTGAAAAATTTGTAGTCAAGAGAAATCAAGTTCATACACTGGCTGAAGGCAATGACTGAAAAGAAATTTAACTTCTTCAGTACTGAAAAGTCAACGGAAAATGGGAACCTAATCAAGGTCTTTACAATTTTCAAAGGACTTGGTAAAGATGAACCAACAAAATTCTGACAGTAAAACAGTGAATTAGGCAATTGAGGACACTTGTGGAAATTAAGATAAATCACATTCAAGAGAAAAAAACATGGCATTGCTAAAAAAATTCTTGCAGCAATTCAGCTACTAATTATCCGTGAGGATTTTATTTTGATAGATTTATATTTACAGTATATTTATATTTTTCTGGGATTCTTGATGACTTGAATATTTAGAAGTGTAGAACAGTAAGCTTTTTCATGCCCATATTTTATTTCTCTAGTCCTTTAAATGACAGCTAGAATAAAAACTAGTAGCTCATCTGGAGATTGTTTATGGTTTAATGAGTAAGATGGCATAGTCATTTTTATTTGAGAATTTTTCAGGTCTGTATGGATACCAGTGTTTTAGTGATTAGGTTTTCTATAGACGATACTTGATTTAAACAATTCATTCACATTTATATATTTCTGTTATCATTACCTTATCTAATAATACATCACATCATCTGACACTGAGTATGCAGAATTTAGTCATCCTAACCAATCAACTACTGCAACCAGTAACTTTGTATACATGTCGATTCTTCCATTATTCTAAACATCACTTCATTAATAGTGTAGTCCTACAGGTTTTCCCATTGATCTTATTCCTGCTTCATAACAGGGGTGTTTGGGTTTTCTCACTTGTTTGTCCTCACTTTTTAAGGGGGTGTTCATTACTTATTTACATTTTAACCTTAGTAACTACTTTGGTGGCTCCTCTAAGATGAGGCAAAAGCACCATGTGCTCAAGCTTTAAGCCACGTTTAGTTAACCCTTTAGTTACCTTTAGTCTTTTTCCTTATGTTTTAATTAATTCATTATCACCATTTCATATAAGTACTGTATATACATGTAAAGATTTGCAAAGATTATATATTTAACTAAAAATTCCATAATATGTACATTTTAACTAATAAAATATTAGATGAAATATTTATCCATAATACACATGGCATTAAAGAAAATAAAATGCTTCTCATAATTACAAGCTGTCACATTATTTAATTTCTTCTGTAATATACTATTAAAAAAGTAGTTTTCACCATTTGTCTAAGAATAATATACATATTCTCACACATTTATTCAATTAATTCATACTGGCAGTTAAACACTGCTTAAATGTAAATATACATGCACTTATAGGTTATAATCATTTTAATCATTAATTGCAAAACAGGTTTTTTTGCTGTTAAAATACACATTTGCTACATTTACACAAGTGTTTTTTTGTTTATTTTTCTATTTTTCTAGTGTACCAGCTAGGCATTCCTAATTCTTGAGGTGTAATTATAAAAATTGATTACCATTTTAATAATGCAGTACTTGCTTCTTATCAAGATTTATACTGTATGGTACACACAAATAATAAACATAGCACAAACCTTTAAAAAATGACACAAATGTATCAAATGTTCATAAGATGTTCATCAAGATGATACAAGGCTAACTAGTTTACAAGTAAAATTGAAACATTTTTCTGTTAAGTGAACAAGCCAATTGAGTATTAAGCAGCATTTCAAATTCTTCCTTCCTTCTGATCTGCGCCACCACCACCTAATCAAAGCACCGTGCTGTCCCTACATTGATGGATTAAAGGCCAGAAGTCCACATGACTGTCATCATCAAGTCCTTCCATGAGAACCCTGAATACAATGTGGACTTATTGAGGTCATTTATGTTAGGTAGAATGCCTAGAGGGGGCTGGGCGGTCTCATGCCCTCGGAACCCCTGCAGATTTTATTTTTTTCTCCAGCTGTCTGGAGTTTTTTTTTTTTTTTTTCCTGTCCTCCCTGGCCATCGGACCTTACTTTTATCCTATGTTAATTAGTGTTCCCTAATTTTAATTCTTATTTATTTCGTCTTTTTTCTTTCTTCATCATGTAAAGCACTTTGAGCTGTATTGTTTGTTTGAAAATGTGCTATATAAATGAATGTTGTTGTTGTTGTTCCTTATCTCTTCTTTTCCTAATGTGAGCTTTTGTACTTAACACAAGCTTGCTCATCATCCAAACTTAGACAAACACTCCTTGTTTTAATTAAAAGATAAAAATAAAAAGGCCTGAAATCACTTAAGAAGCTTTTCTTACCATTTTTCTAATTGCACAGGATGACTCTTCTCATTCCTTTACCTTAGTTTATTACTCCGCTTTCTTTAACATTAAGTCTAATTATCACACTCTCTGGTAAAGTCTGCCTTGCTGCGCTGTGTTTACAGGAAGTTTACAGGAAAAAAAAGATGTGTGCAAGCTCAGCTACTGTAATAATCACGCAAACACTACAGCTAAATTACAGTAAAGCTCAGAAAAAGTGCTGAAAAAAAAAAATTTTGTGATTGGCCAATTTTTTTAGTGTAAATCATCTGATTTAGACTGGTAGCCAATTGATTTGTGCATCAATGCAGCATTCAATAGCAATAAACTTGAGAGCACAACTGAAACACCTTTTTGCATTAGTGTAAACCTGAGGTTTACTTCTCTATTTGTAAACTACCCTTGTTTTTTTTTCCTAATATGATTTAGCTTGAACTTCTTGACGGCATTATTTATAGCATAATTTGGCTAGTATAATAGCCAAATCTTTCAATGGGGACCAATAAGATCTATCTATCTATCTATCTATCTATCTATCTATCTATCTATCTATCTATCTATCTATCTATCTATCTATCTATCTATCTATCTATCTATCTATCTATCTATCTATCTATCTATCTATCTATCTGGTAGGTGTTAGAAAAGGAGTGTGTTAGTGACATGCTTCTAAAATAACACAAAAAAACACATTCTTTCTGTGTACTTCTGTGTGGTGATTTTGGTAGAGGAAAAATGAAAAACTTAATGTGATTTTGTGCCTGTAGAGCTGGAGGTGGAGACAAAGTAAGAAAAAAGTAAGTTGTGTTTAAATATATAGACAGGTTAAAGAAATTTGATATTGGAGTAAATACCAACATAAAATAAAAAAAAAGATAACTGTCCCAATTCATGGCTGGTCATTTCTGTTATACAACTTTTCCCCCTGTACTTACTTAAAGGTTTGCGGTAATCATCTTCAAGAGGAGTAAATTTATTTACTGAGATCTGTAAAATTAGCCTGGAGTGCATATCAGAAAACAACAGACAATTGTTACAGGTACCTTTTGAATTTAATACACAGTTTTAATTGCATGGCAATTATCACAAGACACTTTAAAAAGCACACAAGAAAACAATTAAACTCAGGAAGATAATAAAGGCCATTTGAAGGTAATTCAAAAGATGAAGATAAATTCAAGAAACAATATTTTCAAAAACAGTGAATAAGCAGCACAGTAGATTTAATATCACTACCACAGATTTGAAGTCTATTAGGGATTTTAATAAATGATAAATTTAATAATGTTAAATTTACTTGCACCAGTTTTTGAAGCTCCTTTTGAAACTTCTGAAATTGAGGCCGTAGTAGTAGATTAAAAAGTTTTTTTGGCTTGAATTCACTTCTTTGGTTGTTGTGAGATTATTAGAAAGAGGCAAAAAAGCTTTCACCCGACATAGTTTGAAAACAGGATAATTCTTTATGAGAAATAACTTGATGTCAGAGTTTTCTTGGGGCGTAGAACAAGTCAAGCATGTACTGTATTAATCGGTATTCTACCTTATAGTCCTGCTCATATTTAATCTTTTTTTTTTTTTTTTTTACTATTACATGGAAGTCAAAAAAAGTACAAAGTAGAGTAGGTAATTTGAACAATAATTATGAAGTTAGCAAAAGCAGCATGAAACCACCTGTATGCCAAGAAAAGATTAAGTGTTGTGTCAATTTTTGCTTCTCTGTATCAGTAGAGCCCTTTAGGGTCAGTACGCCTTGCTATTCATTGTGATGAAATTGTCAAATTATGCATAATGTGTGCAAGACTGTGTGCTCTGTATTCCACTGTCAACACTAACAACTGTAAGCATGCAAGGTCATTTGTCTCATTTGCCAAGGGAAATACTAATAATGCACAATGCAAAGTAACTGCAATGCAAATAGCAGATAAGTTTCTTTGTGACTGAGCTGTCTGCTGCTCATTAAACCACCCTTGCCCTTCTTGCATAATACCTACATTTTCCTAGATGACACATAGTATGAACTGAAGTATTTATCCTAAAAACATATTTTTTATGTCACCTCATTTTGTCTTTATGTGTTTTTCCAACCGTTCACTCAATTTAGAGTTCAGAGTCTAAGGAAGCAGAGCAGTAACAGGTGTAAGGTATGAAACTGCTCTGAAAACATGACACACAATCATCCGGGCACACAAACACACAGAGCTGGATATTTTCGAGATGTGAGCACAGAAGGCAGGCTACCCCAAGATGAAACAAGTGACCCAATGTAGTACCCAAGAAAATGTGGTGTAGTAGTTCATATATCTGGTTTTCCCAGGGTGCCTTCACATTATACTTAATTCTATGCAAATTTCACTTTGGGTGATTTGAAGAGGTTTCTTCCTCCTCCTCTTCAGATTAAAGACTAACTGGCTCTGCCTCAATAAATAAAGCTAATACCCCAGAGATGGACTGCAGTACTGGCCATTACTATAAATGGGTAATAAGTCTATACAATTCTAAAGACATGAACCAATAAAAACATTTTAAAGAAATAGTTTACATTCTAAGGAAACAACATATATCTAATGTATTATAAAACAGTAAGGTCTGTGTGTCCAGTCCCACAGAACAGTCTGATTGGTCATAGTTTGGCTTTGGGACGTGCAAGACACACGAGGAGGAGAAACAGGCATGCAGAGAGTATCGCCTTAAGAGACGGCAAGTATAAAAGCAGACAGATGTGCCTTCAAGTGCCTTGAAGATATTAACAGCGTCCTAGAAGTAGGTTTTATAGGGACACGCTTGACAGAGGGAGAGCCAGTGAAGACACATTCAGGCACACATGATCACAGAGGAATTGTGCTAAATGTATATGCAGGGCAAGAAATAGTATAATTAAAAAATATTTGCTATTACTTGTCTTTGACAGGCACCTTGGCTAGTCTTATACATAAACGTTTACATGTGGAAGTGTGTGTGTCTGTCTGGCCCGGAAGTGAGAGGTGGAGTCGGGGTAAGGGCTCCACCTCAGAGGAAACAGAAAACTCGCTTAGCCGCTAATGACACAAGCGATGCGAGCACGTCTGCAAAATGAATCCTCCTAGAAGAGAGATGCCCACAGTAGTTCCTTTCAATTACCTGACATCTCTCTATTTCAGTTTTTTTCTGACGATTTCAGTAATTTCTAGGACCCTGTGCTTTTTACAACATGGCTTACACAGCTAGTATAAAATAAATTTAGAAAATGCACAAATGACCTTTATGAAATATATATATATATTTATATACAGCTGATGAAAAGATTGAATTCATACCACAATTTTAATAGACAGACTTCCTACACCTCAGACCTGGTGCCAATCATGTTTTCAAAAAGAAATGTATACACTATAATTAGAAAAGATATCCAATCCAATTATTTATAATATTTATACATATTTAGATTTTTATATGTATGTCTGCAAAGATCTTTCTTTGAATTATTTCTTTTTTCCCACATTCCAAAGGCATTCACATTAGGTTCAATGCCAACTGCAGATTGAGCTGTTGGTTGTGGGTTTTTGCAAATTTAAGTTGCGATAGACTTTTACCAACCTGGCTTTGGTTCCCATCTATTGCCCAGTGTTGCCAAGCTAGATTGTGGCTCAATATGGCAGCAAAAGCATATATAGTCCAGTGAAAAATTAAACACACAGGAGTACGTGTGTGTTCTTCCAGAACAGTAGCATGAACGGATATTTTATATATAGTTATTTTGAACAATGTTAATGGAGACAGAATATCTAATTTAATATGCAGCAATGACAATTACTCTTTGCAATGATTAATTCCACAAAACGAAGTCATGTTATAGGTTGCTATTGAAAAATTAGGTATATCCCTAGCTTCAATTGCTGGTGTTGCCCCTTTTGGTAGAAATACCTTTTTAGACATTTCTAGTAATTATCTATATGGAGACATTTTTGGACCTTTCCTCTGATTTCCTTGAGTGTTTGGTGTCATTGACTTGCATGATTCCACTGTGGTTCAGCTTTGGCTTTTTGATCGATGTCCTTATATTCTTTTCAAGCACTCTCTGGTACAAAGTTGACATCTCAACTCTGTGATGGCAAGTTGGCCTGGCCATGCAGAAGAAAAGCAGCTTTCAACCCCAATGATACAAGGTTGTTTTGGTCAAAAGCATAACATAATGTGTGGCACTGTGTGTAATCTAAACATAGTATGTGGCACGGTGGCCAAACTGTTCTGTTTTCTGTCTCACCCATCCAAACCACATTGTTGTAATAATAATATTCTTCACCTTGGTGTTGTCTGACAAAATTCAGTTGTGTCTATATTTTTGAGACCATATGTTTCTTCCTTCTTTACCTTGAATGTAGGACAACGTTGTGCAGTATCTTTAAAATCGTTGACTCATACACTTTGACACTTACTGAGGCAAGACTTGCCTGCAAATTCTTGATATGATCTTGGGGTGACCTGGGTCAGCTCCTGTGCTATATTTCATGAAATGACCTGGCCAGGACTGATTGCCACTGGTTTTAAACTTTTCACAATTGATAGCTTTAAAACCTTTCCTTGAGTGTCCCAGGATGCTATTTTGATCGTATTCATGATATAGATACAGACCTTAATAGCTAAGACCAAACCACACCAAGGCAGGGCCCACTAAGTAATGATACCCTAATCCTTTGTACCTGTTTGAGTATAATTGGTCCTAATTTTAGGCATTTGATTTAATGATATAGGTTGGTGTTTTAGTAACTTTTTCCATACAGGAATATGGAATTTCTGTTGATAGAAATAATACAAATCAGTGCAACATTTGATTTTTCAATGTTACTTTTTAAAAATTAGTTCAGTATTGTTGTAGTGAAAATCAAACATCCTTTTCTACAAAAATGTAAAAAAAAGGCAAACCTTTTCATGAAGTGCTCTTATTTTTTCAGATTACTGTATTATTACAAATATATATATTAATTCAAAGAGTTTGAGTCCAATAAATAACTGGAAATGGCACAAAGGTAAGCAGTAAACTGACAGAAGTTAAAAAAAAAGCTTAGGTTACCAAAAACTGAAAAATAATGTAATTTTCAGATTTATACAAAAAAGACATTTCAGGGAGTAAATAACGGGTTAACAACATGCAGCCTTTTTTGCAGCAATGGTTAAGCCTTGAATTTCTACAGGTGTCCCAACTTTTGCTTATTACTCACAAACCCTGTCTGTATAAAACCAGGGTTCGAACAAACTGTGTTGCTGCAACCCCTGAAGTATTACGCGGACAATATTGCACTTTATATTGCTAACATAATGTTAACAAGAAGCCAATTAACAAAAGAAGACAGACAGAACCAATATAATCAATAATCATGTAAGACTTTACAGAAATTGTAAAGAAAGACAAAGTGTCATTGAGTACAGTTTCCAACACCTTCAAAAGAAAGGAGGAAACTTGGACAGGAAGAGGCCTGACAGACTCAAAGCCACAACAGAACCATACAACAAGTTTCTGAGAGTCAACAGCTTGGGTGACAGGCCGTTCACAGGACAGTGGTCCAAGTAAGCAAGTGTCATGTTCAACTGTGAAGAGAAGATTTTGAGCTGCAGGTTTGGCAGGTTGAGTCTCATTGAGAAAGCTAAAATTGTAAAATAAGACAAAGAGGCTTGCTGGGCCAGGAGTCACTACCAGTCTCAATGTACTCTGAGATTAAAACACAGAACAGATTAATATTTGGAGATATGGATTCTGCACAGCTGTCAAGCTGTCGTTACAGCTGTTGTCCTGTAAGAGGCCTATCACAGAAGCTGTTGATACATTCAAAACCCAATCTCCTGACCCAGCCTTGTACATGTGAGTAAATGTAAGTGTTCCCCACAAATAGACTTTGGTCCTAACCACATTTAGCTCCTGGTTTTTGTCTAATGATGCCAGTGACAGGCTCCTTCTAGAGGGGTAAGAAGTTTCAAACTGTAGATATATAAATGTAGGCAGCATACAGTAGATGCACATGTTTGCTTACCTTAAATAGATCAGTGAATTAACTTGACTATAATGCATGATTTATTTTATTTATTAAATATTCAATTTTATAGAGAACACACAGAAAAGTAAAAACAATAAAAGGTTTATGAATAGTTACTCTCTGAGTGTATGAAATGGAAACTTTGTAATAGCACCCTTCTTTTTTTCAGTGTATGCTACAGAAATGGCCATATGGCCAAATGGTCTTCCCTTCAGTAATTGATCAGACTTCCTGGAAAACCTGCTGAGAGTCGAAATCACAGTATAGCTTTGAACAAACTGTTGTGACATTATAGTATTAGGCACAGCATCAGGATCTTAGAAATATAGATATAGAAAGGAAAAAAGAAGATGGATACATTTGAGCAGTAAAAAGTGCCTTGGGCTAGAAAGTAATGAGCATATTTCCTCTGAGAGTTTTGACCTGCTATTGGAAAATTGTTTCTTGTCTTAATAAATCCTAAAAGTGTAATTTACTTGTAAAAGAGAAATAACAAAGGCAGAGAAATTCCTTTTGATAAAAAACAAGAAAAAAAAAACACTTGTTAGTGTTGATAAGTTGTCCTGGGCTTTAAACGGCCTAAAAATAATTTGGTATATACTTTTTCTCATTCCATATATGATATTTAAAATGTTAAGCTATTGTGTCTGTTCTCCTAAAGGAAAGAACTTCTAAATAAGGAGTCCAATCATCAGACCATATTTTCATAATTGTTTATTTAATTGTGTAGTAGGCTGTCAGAAACAGGTATAAGAATGGGCGTAGTTATCTTTATGAAAAGAACAGGAAATAAGAAAAGAAAAAATGTGTATAATAGATACTGTAGGTAAGCGATCCAGTCCAGAGCAAGTGGAAAACCCTAGTAAACCTTTATTATTTTTGTTTTGATTTTATATTATAATCAAGTGAAATCTTGTATTTTCAAATTAAAACACATTGCGGATGTTGTTTTTTTTATGTTTTCTCTATACTGTGAAACACCTGATAAAAACACAACTACTTGACTTAGCCACAGTAAAATTATCAGAAGGACTTTGGATTCAATACACCCATCAGGCAAATTATTAGTAACCTGTACACTTGCTTATACATGAAGTTATCTAATCAACCAAATATGTGCCAGCGGCCCAATGCATAAAATTATTCATTTATAGGGATGCAGGTCAGGGGATTCATTTAATGTTCCCATCAAACAGAAAAGGGGGAAAAATTTGATCTCACTGATTTTGACTGTGGCATGATTGTTGGTGTCAGATGGGCTGGTTTGAATATTTCTGTAACTGCTGATCTCCTGGGATATTCATATATAACAGGGTCTAGAATTAACTCAGAATGGTGTGATAAACAGAAAACAGCCAGTGAGTGGCAGTTCTGTGGACAGAAATTAATTGTTGATTTCAGAGGTCAGAGGTGAATGGCCAGACTTGTTCTAGCTGACAGAAAGCTATGGTAACTCAAATAACTATTCTGTACAACTGAGGTGAGCAAAAAAACATCTCAGAATGCACAACATGTCAAAGCTGGTAGTGGATGGGTTACAACAGCATAAGACCACGTCAGATTCCTCTCATGTCAGCCAAGAACAATAGGCTGAGGCTACAGTGGACACAGGCTTTCAAAAACTGGGCACTTGAAGGAAAAAACTTAGCCTGGTCTGATGAATCTCAATTTCTGCTGAGGCATACAGATGGTAGAGTCAGAAGTTTGAATGAACCCATTCACCCAACCTGCCTAGTGTCAACAGTCCAGGCTGTTTTCTTGAAACACTTTGTCTCCCTTAATACCAATCAGTCATTGCTTAAATGCTATGGCCAACCACATACATCATTTCATGGATACAATTTGCCCATCTTCTAATGGCTACTTCCAGAATGATAATGCACCATGTCACAAAGCAGAATTCATTCCAATTGGTTTTATGGACACGGCAATCAGTTCCGTGTTCTTCCATGGCACTTATTGATGTGGTAGAATGGGAGATTTTTAGCATATCAATGTAAGGCCAATTTAGAATCGCCAATCCACCTAACCAGCATGTCTTTGGACTGTGGGAGGAAACCGGAGCGCCCGGAGGAAACCCACGCAGACACGGGGAGAACATGCAAACTCCACGCAGGGAGGACCCAGGAAGCGAACCCAGGTCCCCAGATCTCCCAACTATGAGGCAGCAGCGCTACCCACTGCGCCACCGTGCCGCCCATATTTTATTTCCAGATATTTAATTTGTCCAATTACTTTTGAGCCCCTGAAATGAAGGGATTGTGTTAAAAAAATGCATTAGTTGCCTTACATTTTTATGTAATCGTTTTGTTCACCCCACTGAATTAAAGCTGAAAGTCTGCACTTCAACTGCATCTGAGGTGTTTCATTTCAAATTCATTGTGGTAATGTACAGAACCAAAATTAGAAAAAAGTTGTCTCTGTCCAAATATTTATGGACCTAACTGTATATGTCAAATGTCATAAAGCTGTCTTGTCTTTCTTGATAAAAAAAACCCACAACAATCTTGTGACATTTCAGTTATTTACAGGTGGTATAATTGAAATAAGCCTTCCCTTTATACATAAATACAGTATCCATGCTTCCTTTTATATTATTGACTAGCTGTCCCCCATAGCTCCGCCCGCATAGTAGTGAAACAGGACAACAAGAGGGCCCTGCCTGGCTCCCTACTCCTGACGTCACTCTTCCCCCACCCCTCAGCCCGCAGCCTCTATCTCGGATTAGCACGAATATATAGCTCCTGCAAGCGAACTATGATTCTTAGAACGATGAGAGAAGTCACAAAATCAACTGGAATGTTCAAGCAAATTCTAGAAAAAAAACACGATCTAAATCCGTTAAGTAGTTCTCTCGCTCGCTAGCTAAGCGGAGGTAAGGAATGCCCCGAGGCTGGCAAGTGAGTGAGGAGGGCCCTGCCTCCCTCCCCTTGGCCCGCAGCGTCTCTCTTGGATTTGCGCAAATAAATCAGTACCGCAAGCAAACTATGATACATAGCGCAATGATTGAAGTCGCAAAATCAATTGGAATGTTCATGCAAATTTTAGAGAAAAACCCGATCTAAATCTGTTCTCTCATGAAAAGCGGACAGACAGACAGACGTTTGATTTATATAATGTATATATAGAGATTATTTTTCTAAGCAGCTGCAACATTATGTGTACAGTTCACCAAAAGCTAAAGAAATTTTTGAGGGGTTGTAAGGGGAGACCCTAACTCTCTGTGTTATTATATAGTGCTAAACCCAACTATTACGTTCTTATGTTTGTACTTATCTGCCTCATGTCAAGCTGCAGCCAAATATGCCTCTCTACTAATGCGGTATCCATACTCAGATCAAAAACAGAATTGACTATACTGATGACTTCACTTACTTCTTTTCATTTAACTCTCTAGTTCAAACTTTTATTCACTCATTATAACTTTAACATTTATATAGATTTCAACATTCTTAAATGTATCTAAAACAAAAGCAAAGCGAATTGTGCTTGGCAATTACTCCCTTCAACCTGGATGGCTAGCAGCTCTTCTTGCTAGAAGCCAAGGCACATTTAGGTGGTTTCCTGTTTGCATTATGCAAGAGCTTGTGGGTTTATGACTTGTCAGGTCCCCAGCTACAAATGATGGTGTGACACCCTAGACTTTAGATGAGCTCTGATATTTATGCCAGTCTTACATTTCACAAAATCAAATGAGGCTTTGAAGTCCAATGGCCATCTCCCTTCTCATGTCCGTACTGCGTGCTCCTGGAGCAATTCTGGCCAAGCACGACCTTAACTTTCGAAGCTTTCACCAAAAACATTCTACACATTACCAAAAAAACATGTTTCTTGTTGATGTATACCTAAAGCTTGTGATGACTAGACTTTTCATGTGACCATTCCTCTTTTTGCTGGTTCTGAGCAAGCACAGAAAGCACATAATCTGTTACATATATTTTCCTTTTGAATACATACTTTATTACTACAGAGATATATGTCAGAATGTACCCAGTAGAGGGCACCACTGAGCCCCCAAATCCCAGACACAGTAATGGCCAACACAGTCCCCGGTTCAAACAAGGGATCTTAATTGATCACCAATATTTTTCCAAAGTGAACACAGCCACATTCACACAATCACTAGATAAGCCAATTATTTTATCTCCTTCTGCCCTCCTGGTGAGTGCTGCCAGGTGCCTCACAACTCTGACTCATTGAGGTAAAGAGGCAGGCCCCTTTTATGCAGGACCTGGGAATGCTTCCAGTACCATGGTATGTTCTATTGGAAGCACTTCCTGGTACTGTGGGAGTCAGTGAGGTCCTCCTCCAACCGCACACTCTAACTGCACCCAGGGACACCTACAGGTGCCCAAACTAGGATGCCTCAAGAGGATGGCTGCCACCTGTTGTATGAGGGATGGAACTGATCCTGGCCTCTGGCTTCTGCTGGTTCAACCCTTATATTCTTCTGGCCAGACTAGAAGTATTTTTCTCTCATCCAGACGGGATGCCCATCTGTCCTCCATGACACTTACACAGTGATATAATATACCAGCCCAGACTTGGTTAATCCAGTTCAGGGCTTGTTCCTGACCTCCTGTGATTCTTAATTGAATTAAGTGAGTTTGAGAATTTTATCCTATGTAGTACTCAACTCTGACTATTGTAATTCAGTTTCAGTTTTACAACTTCAACTTTACAATACAAATGAAAAAATATCTGCCTGTGTCTGTCAGTCACTTGGCACGATCAGTGTTCTGGCTGCTGTAAAGCTGCTTACACAACCACATCTGATCATCATTTCACAATAATAGGACACTAGTGCAGGTCATGGAGCTGTTTGTTAGATGAAACAGTGCAACGTGAACTGCAACAACAGTGAACTAAAGTGAATTAGTAAGAAAAGTTATTTATGTCATTTTAGAAATTTGTCAAAAAGCGTATCTGCTTTATAAAATTATGTGAAATGTATCACTGTATTTTTACATAAAAATGAAAACCATTTACATCAAGAAATGCATGTAACAATTATGTGTATTAATTCAAATTATTAACACATACATTTCACTAGAGATATCTTTTCTTGTTTCATATATTTAACTTTCTTTTTCATGCACTATTCATTAAGATTAGCATTAAAAATATATTGTTTCATTAAACATTGCTGAAGTATCAAAATTTGCACTATTAAACAATAACATTTTAATGATAGAAATAGTTTATAATAATACAAAAGAAAAAAGTATAATTCAATTAAAAAGAAGAAGAAAAATATTCCCTGCACATCCCATTGGGAGATGTTGGGAGCTTTACTCTGATCTGTAGAATATGCCTAAGGGCAACAAGGCTTTGGGATATTCTAGTTTCTCTTTAGTCTGTCTATTAAGGAACTTCTGAAACAAAAAGCAAGGTTCTTTTAGACCTTCTGTGTAAATTCTTGTGTACTGTGATTATGAATTCAGAACAGCTGTAAATAAATGCCTAAGAAGAACCATTTTGTATGATATGATATGTAATGACAGATGAAACGGCCTATTTCTATCAGATACTTTTAAGAATTTTAAAAATAGATCAGATCTTTAGCATAATTGTCAGCAATGTCAACATTTTATTTTACACTTTATGTCCAGTAAATGATCCATCTAGATAGATAGATAGATAGATAGATAGATAGATAGATAGATAGATAGATAGATAGATAGATAGATAGATAGATAGATAGATACTTTATTAATCCCAATGGGAAATTCACATTCTTCAGCAGCAGCATACTGATACAATAAATAATATTAAATTAAAGAATGATAATAATGCAGGTGAAAAAATCTAGGGTTAGTTCTCACTTTTCATCCAGTGCTGCTGGGGTACAAACTGGCTCCCGGGATAGAAGGGCAGACGTTTTGTAGTGAGGTACAGTTCAAAGATGAGTAAACGTGATTGTGTGCTTGAATGTTCCCAACAATGGACTGGTGTCTCACCCTGGAATTATTACTGAGTTGTGCACAAATCTGTGGGTATAAGGTTCAGCTCCCAGATACCCGGTATTAGACTAAGAAGGTGAACAAAATGGGTGTTTATGTACTCTTGCTTTTGAACATCAGAACCCAGCCAGTAGATTAATGAACATTTCATGAAATGTTTTAGTCAAAACTGCATTAACTCCCTAATTGTCTTTTAACAATACTCTCTCCATTTGGTTGATGATTGTTAATTTTAATGCCTGTATCTCAGAGGACTTTCTCGTTTAGTGTTTCCAGTTGTGTATCACTCCAAGGCAACAGTGTCATGCTTCTGGGTAAAAGTCTGTTCATGAGTTCCCTAGTCCCAATTTACAGCAGGGAGCAACACAGGAGGCTTGAATGCTCCAAAATGTGCCTTATATTATCAACATACACATTTTTTCTTTCAGCTTAACAAAAAACATCTCATAAACTGGAATCAACCAAGGACTGACCAAAATAAACTGAACTCTTGATCCCTCAAATTACTTAAATTCCACCCACATCCCACCTTCAGAATGATCTGGATGTGATAGATAGATATGATCTAGAAAATCACTTTTTTTGTTTATATTGAATCAAAGATGGTCCAGTCAAAGTCCAGATGAAACTGACATGTAGGGCTTTATGCTGCCTCATTTATCTCCTCATCTTTAAATGTGACTTAGCCCTGTACTTAATAAGTGTTTTACTGAATTCAGGCTAGGCTGGCATACCGTGTTTTAGAGGTTTTACTCATCTGAATAGTTCCAGTGTTTAACCTCTATATATTATACAGTATTTCATGAATGTTTACATGTGAATAACTTCTGAAAAATACTGATGGAAAATACAAATAGTTATTTTTAAGCCAATTGCTTTCATTTAATTATATTATTTATAATTTTAATAAACTTCTAAAAGTGATTCATTCTACTCAGTGCTGCATATTTTTGTACTTTTTTCCAGCACCACACGGAATAGAATTATGTATCAAAAAGTAGTTAATACAACTGAAAAGTAAAATAATTTATTTTATTTTATAATATACAACATGTGAGCCTTCTAAGATATAATCCTGTTGAACAAACAAACAGAACAATAAAGGTTATGTATTTCACTGGATTGGATAACAAGAAATGTTACCGTAATTACTTACTTATACCTCACCTTGCCTGATTTTCATCATAGATAAAATATTATACTTAGTAAGATGTAACAATGAATAATGCCTTTATTTGTAAAAATGCACAATATTCCAAAAGCAAAATCAATAAATAAAGGTGTGTGTACTCTATGTGAATGTGTCCTGTGATGGGCTAATGTCGGGTCCAGGGTTAGCTCCTGTGTTGAACACCATAGTAACTTACATTGCAGTGTACCTGCATAGTGAAGAAATTACTTTTAGAAACTTTGAGATGATGAATGATATTCTTCTCTGTTATTATGGACAGTTGTAAAGTTAAATATTTATAAATTTTATAATTCATCCTGTGACCTCATAATTGAAAAAGCTGGATGTTTGTAGTTTCCAATGAGTTGAAAATATTTACCATTTCTTTTTCCGATTTGTATATTAAATGAAAAAACACATTTTGCATTTTTTATATTTATTTTTGCAATAAATAAAATATTCCTATGATGAAAAATAATTGTTTCACTTAATACATCTAATTCCTACAATGTCTTAGCTATCCATTTGAAAAATAACAGAAATACAAATCCAAAATACAGTGTATAATAATGAAACTTACTCTAAATAAACTGATTAAATTTGCCTGGACAGTTTAAAATATCCACTGCACTAAAAGTCAGGGTTTCCTTTTAAATACCTGGTTTTCCTTAAACTGCTTTTGGATTTGTAACTGCAAAAATCTGAGACATATTTACAATACTTATGCTAATTTATATGTTAGCAAGGGTTTAATTATACTACAGCTATAATGTTATGACATAAATGGTTATGGCAGTGTAAATAATTGTCAGTATTTTGACATATAATTGATAAATACTGTATATCTAACAAGACATTTTTATTGCCCAAGTTCAGGTTTAAGTATATTGATATGTACCATGAAATTCTTGTTTATTCAGAATAGTGACAATGACACAGTACCAGCTGCAGACACAAAAAGTATACATAAACTGCAACCAATATACTGTATAAAAATATACATTATACCTGCAACAACACATGCAGAATTGGAAAACCTGTTTTTGCTAGTTAGAAACATCTTTTCTTGCATAAAATATATATATTTTTTAATTTATGTGAATTATGTATTTTGGAAGCTTACTTTTTGAGCTTTATTTTCACTCATATGTTTGTCTAATTTAGTTTTAACAAAATTAAATATAAATGTTAATACTGAATTACTTGGCTTACCAGACCCCCCAAAACAATGCTTTGGTGATATTTAAAGGCCAAGCGATGACTATAAAAAAATTCAAATTAATATCAAACCATGACAGCAGGAACATTTGTGTCATGAACTGAGAGTCCCAAAGCTCGTAGTCCCACAAATGCCCAATAGGTGGAAACCGTCAAACCCAGCTAGTAGCAAGGGCAAACACTGAATCTTTATAAATGAAAATATTCATTCTTCACAAGAAAATTCCTCTTTAATACTGTGGAGCTCCAAAGAGAACAAAGGCATAAAATGCCTGTTAAAGGCAAATCCAAAAAAAAGCGAAGTCCCAATATAGTAGTCAAAGAGTGGACAAAAGACAGAGCAATAATGTCAAATAAATCATAAAGCACAACATACAACATGAATTTAGTCCCCACCTTGAAAAATGAAAGAACTCGACAAAAATACATAAGGATAATGCTAAAGAAACAAAAGAAATTTGAAGAATTAAGCCCAGACTGCTGAAACAAAGCCCAAATCTGAATTTAAAATTCTTTTACAAATAACAAAATTCAAAAAACTCGAATTACTAAATGAAATGATCAGAGGGCGCTGGGAATAGAAGAAGACCACACTAAGTTAATGCCACTGCTCTGAAGCTTTAAATAGTTATCTCATTAAGGCTTTTGCTACTCCCAAAAACAAGGGGATAACATTGGCTAAATAAGCCAAAGAATCACCACAAGTAACAAGAGAAGCTATGAATTGGAAAGGCACAATCTTCATATATAATACGCTACCGTGGCTGTCCATTTGTCTGTCCAGGATTTTAATTCACCTGTAGCTCACAAACCGTTTGAACTATTGACCTGAAATTTGGTACACATATACTATGTGAAGTCTTCTATTCGCTTTTGGGGAGATGATTGACCTCCAAGGTTATTCCTCTTTTAATTTGTATTTTATTTTATTGTAGAATCAACTCTCGGCAGTGGCCAGCAGGGCAGCCGTGCGGTGCATGTGTACGGGTGCTGTTCTCATTCCCTACCACCTTCGCCTTCACTTCCTCTACCTCTTCATATCTTAAATCATTCTTGAGGCAAATTAAAGACTTAAGTGCCAGCTTAAGTGAAATATTAAATAAAACATACTAAGTAATTGTAACACAAACACTGACTGAATAAGTTTTAACGGGAAAAAATGCAGACGAAAGATGAGAAAAAGCGGGCTGCTTGGGTGGAGAAAAGAAGAACTGCTCAGGAAGCAGCAAGTGCATTAACCTCTGAGCAAACGAATGCTAAACATACAGAGAAAGAGTAGGAAAACTAGGAATGCTCAAGATAAGTGTATTCACTGCATGTTTTCATGCAGTGCGTCGTTACTGGTTACATAATAAAACAATTGGCAAAAATAAACAAACAAAAAAAAACTCTCAGGGGGCCCGCCAAGACAGAACACGGACAGACCTAGACACTTTTGTTTTTCAGCCACATCTCTCCGTTTCTCTGATAGTTATGTATAAAATGATGGGGCTAAACCCTAATATAAAACAAAGAGCGAAAAAGTCCAGATATACCAAAATGTTTGCTCTACTTCACCTAAATACACACTTGGGGTAAACATGGGGTATAAATACATTAAAAGAAATAATCTCCAGTTGCCTGCTTACACTCCACTTGCAAATCTGGGATCCTGCTTGGCCAGTCTTCTGTCACTGGGCAGCCTTAGGCCGCTTTTGGACAGGTCTGCTTGTTACAATACAAATAAATCTACTGATACCCAGTATTCCATTGTTATATCAATAGTGATTAAGTATGAAGTAAAATCTTTTCATTTTATTTGTTTTTGATTACATAGTAAGACAAGTTACGCATGTACTTTTCCTTTGAGGATTTTACAAATGATATCTTGATGACATAAACCTGCCTCTTGTGTAATGAAATGCCGTCTATACAGTTATTTCACACGAGAGAAGTGGGAATGCTAACTAAACTTATTGAAATTCAGGAGGATCTCCTCCTTCTGGCAGATATCCCTTCTGAATAAAACACGAAGGAGACCTAGTCATTTGGTAGATGCAGCTTTTTTTTTTATTCAATTAGGCAGCTGTTGCCTTTATCCCCCAAACTGTGACCAATTTTAGTTTTTGTAAACTGATTGGCAGTTACAAAAGCCGAGAATGATAACTCAAGGTGTGCCTAGATGTATGAAATGATTCTGTATAAAACCTCTGGTAACACAAATCTTCAAAAGTCTAATTATAAAAAAATTTAATAATAATAATAATATTATAAAAAAAAAAAATTGTCATGAGCTTCAACCCATGCACTGGTCAGTAAGCATAAAGTGACCAAGAACCTTGTCATTGTTCAGAAATGAATAATCAATAATTTCCATAATTGTATACATCTAAACAGAGCAAACAGGGGCAGGAAACAAAGCTGCACTCTGCGCACCGCCTTGTTAGCATCAGTTTGTTAACGAGAAGCTAAAAAAAGACTCTGCAGCTGGTCACACAAATGTGTTTTTCGGCATTCAGGCCATCATTGCAGTTCGCCACTAAATGTATGGAATCAGCAACTTGCTAAAAACTACAATTACAGGTGATATACAGATTGAAATCATAGGGCTGGTTTTTGTCGAAGAAAATTGTCCTAATGATGGGTTTTCGGATGGGGGATGCAGCTCTTTTCTTTCGGCATGATGGGTAGCTGAAGCAGCTGCACCTGCCTCTGTGCAGAACACTGCCACACTTAATGATATCGGATGATATCATTAGGCAAAGTGTTCATAAACAGATGTTGAGCTGCTGCCTAAATACTGTCAGCTGAGCGAGTGCATCCTGAAACAGTATTATTTATATAGAACATTTAAGTTTGTTATGTTAATAACCCTGCTATTAGCTCTTTGGATGTTGTGGTAGGAATATAAATGCAGTCAATGGGCATGCCAGTATCTTCAGAATTGGAGTTAAGTGCAACTTAGAGGCTCCTGGGAAGAAGATTAATAACTGGCTATGTTTAGTTCTTTTGTTTTCTAGTTTCCTTTTATAAACATTTTTTGCTCTTAACATTTTCACTGCCAGGTACATTTTTGTCTCCAGTGATTTAGTTAACATGTTTGTGTCTGTCCAGATGTGGAATGATTCTGTCGTTTAATTTGTAAGTTAAAGTCTGACAGCTTGAATGCTCCTGAATAGCAATAGTTTGTGCCTAAAGAGTACAACAATGAGAATGTATTCAACTGTACTGTGTTGAGGACTGACTAGAAATTAAACAAGACTGAATGACACTAGGGGAGAAATACTGTTTATAATGGTATGATAATGTATATAAACTCTATTAAGTGTCCTGTTCTTAATAGATAACATACATTTCAGCTCAGATCCGTAATACTGGATATATCATCCATCCATCCATCCATTATCCAACCCGCTATATCCTAACTACAGGGTCACGGGGGTCTGCTGGAGCCAATCCCAGCCAAGACAGGGTGCAAGGCAGGAAACAAACCCCGGGCAGGGCACCAGCCCACCGCATGGATATATCATCCATCCATCCATCCTTTTTCCAACCCGCTGAATCCGAACACAGGGTCATGGGGGTCCGCTGGAGCCTATCCCAGCTAACACAGGGCTCAAGGCAGGAAACAAACCCTGGGCAGGGCGCCAGCCCACCGCATGGATATATCAGTAACCTTTAAATTATCATTTTGTCTACCTGAAGTGTGGTTTGGCGTCTGGGGTGGTTAAAACTCTGCTGGAACTTATTGTCCATGATGCATAGATGGCTTCCTCTAGCTGAAGAACTGATAGTTGTTCATTCAGATACTGCTTGTATATTAAAATACAAAAAGGAATACAAATGTAAAATATAACATACTCAGCTCTGCTTAACCCTGTTCAGGGTAATGGAGTGAGGATAGGTCATAAACTATCCCAGCATTGTTGGGTGCAAAGCTTTACAAAACATGGGGTGGAGTGTTAGCCCATTGTAGGACACATACACACACAGAGACTATACAAAATCGTTAATTAACCAAACATGCATACCATTTGGGGATGTGGAAGGAAAACTGGGACACCTGGTGGAAACCCCATGCAGACATGGGAAGAATGTGCCAATTTCATAAATAGAAAATTAATTGTATAAAATAAGGGTGAAAATATCCTTTACTTCAGCATTTGTCAGTGTTTGATTTTGCCATTTGTAGACATTTGTAGACATTTATAGCATTTACCAATTTTTTTTTTAACCTGACAAATAATTAACCTTAACCTTTCAGTAAAGGAAAGATTACTATTTGCATCAACATTTTAATTAATAAAAAAGGTGACTGCAAATATAAATATAATGTTTAATTGGTTTTCACTGCAGCGCAAAAAATTGAATGTAACTGCATAAAGTTCAAATGTTTTTACAGATGAGGCTGGAAAAGAAAACTAGAGCACTGATATATGATGTGTAGTCACAACTGTGCACTGAATGAAAGCTGCTCATTTTGCACAATCATAAATTATTAACATTTGTATATTTAACCATTCATCTATTACTATAGGGTCATTAGTGAGTGAAGACTATCCAGGCAACATAGGGTGCAAAGCAGAAACAAGCTTAAGACAATTCTTCTGTCAGTCAGAGACAGTGTTGAGGTAATGCGTTAAAAGCAAAATGTGTTTCATAGTCTGATTACTTTTTAATATAATGAGTAATTAAGACTTACTGTACGTTAAGACTTTAGGGACTTTTAAAACTCGACTTGATGTTTTTAAGAAGAATTAAGTGGATAGGACTGGCAAGCTTTGTTGGGCTGAACGGCCTGTTCTCGCCTAGATTGTTCTAATGTTGTAACCTAGCACAATACTTATTTTATTGAAGTAAAAATAACTGCATTACTTAAAAAAACTGATTTACTCTTTTGCAGAAGAAATGCATTTCTCTGCAAAGACATTGACTGCCGGGGTCAGTAACATCGTGCACATATATACTCTGGTCATTTGATGACAGATAGTGAGGAAGAGGTTAAGCACAAGTGCAACATGCAATAAAGTGAAAAGAACTGAACAAAGGTTATAAGTATACATTAATGGCGCATGTACCGAGGGGTAAATTTAATCCACACAGTTTAGGTTCACAGGGAACCAGTGATTATTGCAGCACCACTGAGTGTAAGGCAAGAAGCACATGTGATGGAAGGTTCACCATTCCTGTGCAGGGCTCAATCACACGAGTGTGTCGTGTGCAGTACACTAACAAAATCCTAATAATAAAGGGTCAGTTTTAATCTAGCTATTTGCTAGAGATATTTTTAAATGGGTGGCACAACAGTCAGTGTTCATGCCGTGAATTTTTTGGGGCTCGTGTTGGAGATGGAAGTTATTTACCTCACAGCACACGAAGAACTAAACATATTTATAAAAAACAAGAAAACAAACCATTTTGGCTCAGTTGCTGATCAGTTTTATAAAGGTTCATATATGTGGTCTTAGGATTTAATAATAAACACTAGTCAGTGAAATGTGTAGTTTTTCATACAAAAGAAGGAAAAGTAATGCACTGTTTGTAATGCATTACATTTTATAATAAATAACTATATAAAAAAGTAACTATATAACATATGTAGTCACTTTCTTCTCAGTAATGAGTAACTAATTAACTTTTAAATGTTACGTTCCCTAACACTTAGGGGACACTCTCTCACATGGTCCAGGTTAATTTAGAGTAGCCAGTCAACCTAAGACGTACATTTTTGGAATGGAAGACGAAACTAAGAATACTAAAAAAAATTATATGGGGACTCAGAGAGAATGGTCAAATTGTCAGTGCCCCAGCTGGTATTTGAATTTTAGACTTTAGAATTTAGCTTAGATGAAAAAGCAAAGTTAGAACTAAATAAGATGTAATGTGAGTAAAGAGGATAGCTTCTCCGAAAACCTAAAAAGAGTTATTAAAATGTAATGTTATCTACACCAGCAGAACAACCAGGCATATATATGATGGATTCTATTTTCTGTGCTTGTTCTAAAATTAAACCCAATTTTATATTTTTTGTAGTTAGGTGATAATGATATGCTTGTCACTAGATAGTACTTATGTGGCATATTTTCATGTAAAAACTACATCTATGAAAAACTCAAGTACTTGTAAAAACTGAACTTTATTTTGTCGGTAATGCTACACATGAATTGCATACTATAAGAGGATACAAATGGATTCAACTAATACTGATTCAAATTGAAACTACTCGAATGAACTGAGATGCCCATTGACAACAGGTGAGAAATAACTCCAGGAAAAACTGACCATGTGGAAAGCCAGTCATAAACTGATGTGCATGGCCAGCATGAAGTGTGCTTGATGAACTTTTTCAATTCCAAGGAACCAACAATGGGACCAAACATGAGGAGTGTTCTACAGTTTCCCCTCACTAAAACAAACCTATTCAAGGGAGGTAAAGTAGGTGGACTAGGATGAGCCGTACTAGTGGAAGTTATGATGGCAAAACTGAAATCATGTTGTAGTAGGGCAGGTGTCAATGGCTACTAATGACCACATTAATAGTATCATTCAGATGACTGACTGTTGACAGTGAAGGATAGGATGGGTGGAAGGCTTATGAGTGTAGTCATGTGAAGGTAGGATTAAAACTGGAGTTGGGAGATCCAGTGAAGCACTCCATCTCTAGTCATTAGTAACTATCTAAATATTTAAAAATTCACTGAACTTTTACATATCCTAAACATTCCTGCATTTTTACATTTACAGCTAATAAATGCTTTGTTTTACAAAAATTGTGAAAATGTTTTAAATAAACATGGATTAAGAGGACTCACTACATAATATACAGTAAGCTTGCTTAGTATTAAAAAATATATTTGGATGCTAAATATATATATATATAATATATCAAGTATTTATTTTGCCTATGCTATAGTTTGCAAACAAAAAATGTAAACACCCTTTTCTGACATAGTAAATTCAACATTTCTTTTTTTTTTTTTATAAAAATGATTTAAATTAATTACACACCATCTTCAAAGCAAGTTCTACAAAATTTTTCATTATGTTATCTTTATCAAGTATGTTGCTTACTCCCGAGCATGCTTCTCTGCCATAACAGCCTTATTTATCAGGAAGACTAATTTACTTGTTGAAATGGAGTGAATAAAAATCTACTTGAAGGTTGCATACACAGTATAGAAAATATATTGTTAGAAGAATAAAGTATGTGTCTGTGGTAATTAGCAACATATGCTAACATAATGAAATGCTTTCAAATGAATGAACCCAATTGGTGATCGCATTTTGCAATGTACGACATATACTATATTTACTACAGGAAATTCTGTGCTATGCAAATGTTCACCTTATACAGTAGAAAGCAGTTGCATATTGTACTGTGTAACAGAGAAAACATACATTTTTTACTTTTCCTCTAACAGTAACAGTGTTGAAAAATGATATTCTAATGACCTAATAGGAGTAATAACAGGCAGAAAGGATAATGCTTATAGAATTTAACTATTTTTTAAAGTAGAATAAAAACGCAGTCTTAAAAAAGGACTGAATTAGTGTAAGACACCATAATCCAAACTATTCATAAGAAATATAATGATTTTCTTGATCAAGTTGAGGTACATAATAAACTAGAATAGATATTTGAAACTTTCAAATGTGTGCTTAAACTTAAATGTTTAAAGTCTAAATATTGTTGATTGCAAAGGAAGTTTGTCATTTTTCACCCACTGATAGAGGTCCATTGAGGGTGTAATCCCTGTTAAAGGATCAAAAAGCAAAAATAACATCATGTTTGTAATCACTGACCTTGAAAAAAACGACACCGCACGTGCTTATCTTTGAACTTGGTCATTTTTTACCCTTCTGGGAGCTGCTCTTACATGGCTAGTACCACCTGTAAAGAATCAAATATCAAAAGAATTATCATATTCATATTCAGCAACCCTGAAATAGTATAATTCCCATGCTTTCAAATCTTTGAGAAAATGAGTAAATTTGATCCTCGCATCCCATTAGGGGTTAAACCTCTGGGGTTGGTTGATGTGACACTGACTCCAAATGCTTCTGATCATTTTTGTTGAAGGCACCTGTTGGTTTACTATTTATCATAAGAGTGTAATTTCCTGCACTCCTGCACATAGAACAATATGGTTCTAAAATGGCCTAAAATTAGGGTTTTTAGGTCTAGGTGGCCAAAGAAAGGTGGCACAAATAAAAAAGCTCTAAGTTTTGCATAACTAGACATCAAGAGGAGTCAAACGGTACAACTTATATGGGAGTTTTCTCATATTGGTAAGTCAGGAGGTGCCAGAAGAAAAAAAAAACAAAAAACTGAAGTGATTTCAAAGTGTGCATAAGTGATTCTTATGAGCACAAAATATGTGTTCCTTTTTCTTAGTCAGAAAGTGGGCCTAATAATTAAAGGTTAACCCCACGTATCTTTAATGTTACCTTTGATGAGAGGCATGATGGCAGTTCTGATGCCTCTCAGCTCCAGTGTCCTAGGTTCAAATTATAACCCAAGCTGTAAGCGTGTGTAAAATTTGAACTTTCTCATCTTGCCCATGTGGGATTTTTTTTCCCCATGTACTTAGGTTTTCCTCTCACATGTGTGCCAGATTAGTTTGTAATTCTAAATTGGTTCTGTATAAGTTGAGTGTGGGTGTGTAAGTGAGTGTGTTCTGTGGAGGATTGGTACCCTGATCATGGTTATTACCTGCCTTGCATTCAGTGCTCCTAGGATTGGCATCAAGTCACCTTAACCATGAACTGGATAAACATATTTTGATTATTGAAAACCAAATAAAAGCTTATCCTCAGTGCCTGGACCTTTGGTAGGACCGGTTCCTTTCATGTACCCAAAGCTGTAAAAACAGCACTCTTTGCTTAAACAAAGTCTGGCAAATTAGTGAATAAGTTAAGTGAAAAATGATAGGGTGGTGATATGATTAGTGCTGCTTACTCAGTGTTCCAGGAGACTGGATGCCTGACCTGGTTACTACCTGTATTGAGTTTCTGGGTTCTCTCAGTGTGTGCATGGACTTTTCTTCATGGAATCTCATGCCTTTTACCCCCATCTCACAAATGTGAGTGTTATTTTAACTGGCACCAGTAAATCTTCCTTGTGCGAATATGATTTTGCTCAATGATGATTGCCAGAGCTAGTTTTTGACTTGTAATTGATGATAGAAAGATAGACTCTGGTTTCCCTTCTAACCTGTAATTAGCCTATAATTACATAATATGTGTCCAGGATATGTTTCTAATGAAATTGTAATGTTACCATACTAATCATTATTCTAAAAAATTAAATAATCAAATAAATAAATATATAAAGTCACATGTTCCTGACTGACTCTCTGACAGAGAAGAACTTTTTGACTATTTGCCGACAACATAAAGAAAACCCTTTTTAACTAATAGATCAATCTCGTGATCTCAGGCCCAGAAAAATCCAGTCTGTCAGGAAACTTAATTCAGTGGTGAAAAAAAATCAGAGAAAACTTAATTTTCAGTTCACATTTAATGTTCACAAAGGGTGATTGTAGTGCTAGTCTATAGCAGATGAAGTTATTAGAGACTGTAGCAGACTCTATGCTTTTTTATTTCATCTTATTTAAGTTTTGTATCCAAAAATATATGCAAAAGAATCCATCCATCCATTTTCCAACCCGCTGAATCTGAACACAGGGTCACGGGGGTCTGCTGGAGCCAATCCCAGCCAACACAGGGCACAAGGCAGGAACCAATTCCGGGCAGGGTGCCAACCCACCACAGGACACACACAAACACACTAGGGCCAATTTAGAATTGCCAGTCCACCTAACCTGCATGTCTTTGGACTGTGGGAGGAAACCGGAGCGCCCGGAGGAAACCCACGCAGACACAGAAAGAACATGCAAACTCCACGCAGGGAGGACCTGGGAAGCGAACCCAGGTCCCCAGATCTCCCAACTGCGAGGCAGCAGTGCTACCCACTGCGCCACCGTGCCGCCTATGCAAAAGAATAATTCTTAAAATTATGTAAGTGATATTAAAAACAAAAATTGTTGATTACTATAAAATAATGTCTTAATCATAGAAGAAAATGATTCACACAAATCATTGTAAGGATACCAGGGTTCATGTGCCATGTCCTCCCTGTGTCTGTGTGGGTTTCCGCCTGGTGCTCTGGTTTCCTCCCACAGTCCAAACACATGCAGATTAGGGAAACTGGCCCTAGTGTGTTGCTGGGGTGGATGTGTGTGTGTATGTGTGTTCACCCTGCGATGGACTGGCACCCTGTTCAGGTTTTGTTCCTGCCTTGTGTCCTATACTAGCTGGGATTGGCTCCAGCAGATCCCTGCGACCCCGTTGAGGACTAAGTGGGTTAGAAAATGGCACAAATCAGTCTTTACTTCTATTAACTTCTTATGTATTGAGATATACATTACATAACAAAGTGCAGAATATAATTCTGCTGCTCTGTAAAGGCTCCTGCTTTGCCGCATTTACACTCCAGATTCATGCAACGATCTACTGAAAAAACTTGACTTTCGATAACAGAGAATAGATTGGCTCAATAAATTACAATATGTTGCTTTAATAGTAATGTTGAGTATTACTGCTATAATTATATGATGTCCTGTGCTGTAGCATGTTGACTCATATTAACTTCATATAATACACAGTCTGTGAAGTGCACTGGCAAGAGATGAGCACATTGAATTGCACAACAGAGTATTAAAAGATAGCTAGTGTTAACTTCATAATAAGAAGCACTCTATTTTTGCTTTAATTAGTCAAGTCAGATACGTCTACACTCACTGGGCAACTTATCAAGAACACCTGTGTACCTGCTTATCCATGCAGTTATTGAATCAGACAATCATTATCAAATTCATTCATTCACAGGTCAGGCAATTCAGTTAATTTTCACATGAAAAATGTGATTTTGACCGTAGAAATATTTGTTGGTGCCAGACAGGCTTGTTTGCATTTTTCTGTAACAGCTGATTTCCTGGGATTTTGATGCACAAGAGTCTCTAGAGTTTACTCAAAATGGCACGAAAAACAAAAAATATCCAGTGAGTTGTAGTTCTGTGATTGGAAATGACTTGTTGATGAGAGGGGTCAGAGGAGAATGGCCAGACTAGTTCAGGCTGACAGGATGGCTACAGTAACTCAGATAACCACTCTGTAGAACTGTGGTGAGTAGAAAAGCATCTCAGAATGAATAACACGTCGAACCTTGAGGTGGGTGGGCTACAACAGCAGAAGACCACATCAGGGAGAGAAAGCTGAGACTGCAGTGAGTACAGGCTCACCAAAACTAGACAACTGAAGACTGGAAGCACACAGTCTGGTCTGATGAATCTTGATTTCTGCCGAGACACTCAGATAGGTTCAGAATTTGGCACCAAAAGCATAAATCCATTCACCCAACCTGCTTTGTGTCAACAATCCTGGCTGTCGGTTGTGGTGGTATAATGGTTTAGAAAATGTTTTCTTGGAGCACTTTGGGCCCATTAATGCCAATCAATCATCACTTGACTACTACGGCCTATTTGAGAATTGTTACTGACCATGTGCATCCCTCCATGGCCACAATTTACTCATTTTCTAATGGCTTTTTCTGGCATGATATTGCACCGTGTCACAAAGCAAAAGTCATCTAACACTGGTTTCATGAACATGACAATGAGTTCAGTGTTCTTCAGGGCCATTTCCAGTCACCAGATCTGAGTCCCATAGAACACCTTTGGGATGTGGTAGCACAGAATATTTGCAGCATGAAAGTGCAGCTGACAAATCTGCAGAAAGTGCGTGCTGCAATCATGTCAACTTGAGTCAAAATCTCACATGAATGTTTTCAACATCTTGTGGAATCCATACCACCAGGAACTGAGGCTGTTTGAAGAGCAAAAGGAGGACCTACTCAGTATTAGTATAGTGGTCCTAATAATTTGCCCAGTGAGTGTATATGAAAAGATTTAACATACTAGCCAAAATTATTTACTTTAAAATTAAATAAATCTCTGAAAGCTTTAATATACTGTAGTTCTGTTATAAGCACAGATATATTGTTATTCTATATGCTTTAATCCTGTATAGTCCAAACCCTGAAACTGTTATTTGTGCAGTATATTGTTCAACCATAACATCACCTCCTAATAAAACATTTTTAATAACCAATATCTGTTTTTAAGGTCATACATTTTTGGTTGTGACAGTGATTAAATTTGTGATCTCTTGAACAAACATAAATGCTCTGCTGTTTTATCATAGCGAATATGTGATTATGCCATGCATCTAACAGTAATATTAGGCCGATAAGAAACATGACTTCATTGTGTTGAAGCAGAATTACTGACATTACCACATGTCAGATATAATAACTCCTTCAATTTTATATAATCCTGAGCAAATAAAAATAGTTAGATTTCTGCTTCCTCTTGCTCACCCTCAAAATAGATTCCAATAATAACAGTTTAACTGTTAACATTTTTCTTTGTATATTGCATAATGACAAAAAAGGCAAAGAATTTGAAAATGAAGCATTTATTAAAACTGCACCCAAATTAGGAGGCTTCACCCTGTCTCCTTCTGTGCTGTAGTAACATTCCTTTGTTGATTTAAAGGGAGTCTTTTATATGAAACAGTAAAAACTGTCTCCAGAGTGAAATGGTTTTACTTTGAAAATAACACCCAACACAGAAAAGATATGCTCCTCTCTGATGTCACCAGCAAATACAATTTTTAAATAACTGGAACCAATGGCTTATATAATAATGTATTCATTTCACTACTTAATTCCAGAATCATTACTGAAGAAATTTCTAAAATCTTAAAACATTTACAATAAACACAAGGGAATGAAAAACTTGTTAACTTCTCCATATCTTTTATAACCTTACAAATGACAAATGCAGTGATATAAAGTCAGTTAACATTAATATTATCAGAACTATTTAACTTGAATATCTGCATACCTTTTTAAATATGGAAATACACTGTAAAATGTTTCTAATTTTGACTTCTAAAGTGTCTAAAATGAAATAAAAAAAAAACTGCAGCTTGTCATTTAGCACTTCTACATCACAACTTTTAGGTCTTTTTTCCATGCTGGGGCACCTTCTGTACAGGAATTGCATGTTCTCCATATGTTTGCGTGAGGCTTCACAAGTACTTCTGGCTTTCTTCCAAGCTCATGAGACAAATATAAATCACTGTTGCATATCTGACCAATGTGCAATCAGAAGGTTGCCGGTTCGAATCCCGTAAATGCCAATAGGGACTCTGCTCTGTTGGGCCCTTGAGCAAGGCCCTTAACCTACAATTGCTGAGCGCTTTGCGTAGTGAGAAAAGCGCTATATAAATGCAACGAATTATTATCCAGATTAAAGAACATCTTGTGCTCACCATTACTTAGACAGAATGTGGTCATAGCTGGGTTTCCTCCGGGTGCTCGGGTTTCCTCCCACAGTCCAAAGACATGCTGATTAAGTAAATTGGCCCTAGTGTGTTGCTGGGGTGGATGTGTGTGTGTATGTGTGTTCACTCTGCGATGGACTGGCACCCTGTTCAGGTTTTGTTCCTGCCTTGTGTCCTATACTAGCTGGGATTGGCTCCAGAAGACCCCCATGACCCTGTTCAGGACTAAGTGGGTTAGAAAATGACTGAATCATGACACAAATCAGTCTTTACTTCTATTAATTTCGTATCTATTGAGATATACATTACACAACAAAGTGCAGAATATATTTCTGCAGCTCTGTAAGACTCCTACTTTGCAGCATTTACACTCCAGATTCATGCAACGATCTACTGAAAAAACTTGACTTTCAATGACAGAGAATAGATTGGTTCTATAAATTACAATATGTTGCTTTAATAGTAATGTTGAGCATTACTGCTATAATTGTACGATGTCCTGAGCTGTAGCATGTTGACTCATATTAACTTCATGTATTACACAGTCTGTGAAGTGCACTGGCAGAGCTTATTTGAACTCAGCAAGAGATGAGCACATTGAATTGCACAACAGAGTATTAAAAGATGGCTAGTGTTAACTTCATTATAAGAAGCACTCTATTTTTGCTTTAATTAGTCAAGTTACATACGTCTACACTCCCCGGGCAACTTATCAAGAACACCTGTGTACCTGCTTATCCATGCAGTTATCTAATCATGGTCAAAATCATGCAGATACAGGTCAGGCGCTTCAGTTAATTTTCACATGAAAAATGTGATTTTGACTGTAGAAATAATTGTTGGTGCTGGACAGACTTGTTTGCATTTTTCTGTAATGGCTGATCTCCTGGGATTTTGATGCACAAGAGTATCTTTAGTTTACTCAAAATGGTGCAGGAATTGTTTGTAGTTACATGTTTTAGGATTAACAATTAAGTAAAAATGGATTATTGAATTTTGACTAGGATTTACTTCCTGAGATGTCTGAGGAAAGCCCAGATGTCTTCTCACTAACTTCTACAGGTGCACTCTAGATTCCATCCTCACTAGCTGCATAACACAGTATCTGCTCAGCTCAAATCTCAATCCCCTATCAAAAGTGTTAATGTCATCCATCCATCCATTATCCAACCCGCTATATCCTAAGTATAGGGTCACAGGGGTCAGCTGGAGCCAATCCCAGCCAACAGAGGGCGCAAGGCAGGAAACAAACCCCGGGCAGGGCACCAGCCCACCACAGGGCACACACACACACTAGGGACAATTTAGGATCGCTAATGCACCTAACCTGCACGTCTTTGGACTGTGGGATGAAACCAGAGCACCCGGAGGAAACCCATGCAGACACGGGGAGAACATGCAAACTCCACGCAGGGAGGACCCAGGAAGCAAACCTGGGTCTCATAACTGCAAGGCAGCAGCGCTACCACTGCGCCACCGTGCCGCCCGTGTTAATGTCAGCTGAAAATAATATTGGAGTATGACTCCCGTCTCTCCAGGACATTTATGTTACACACTGCCATGGAAAGGCTAATAGTATTATCAAAGACCTGAACCATTCTACACAGTCAGTTTTCTTACTTTTTTAGTAATAGATCCAATGACAGTTTTAGTCATAAGACATAAATTAACTTAACAGCCTCTCAAACTACCAAGTGCTTGATTGTTTCTATTATATATTGTCTGGTGTTGTATTCAATCTGTGATATATCTTTTCATTGTGTGTTTCTGGTATTGTGGATTGTCAATAGTCTGTTGGAGATATGCAAGTAAGAATTTCAAGGTAAACTTGACAATAGATTTGAACTTTGATTAAACTGTAAGCTTTATGCCTAGCAGTGCTTACAGAAAATGATTATGTCAGATATTACAAAAGCCTGCCTAGCTAAAATTACAAAACTGAAACATTCTGTACCTTTCACCTTACGATGGACTGGCACCCTGTCCAGATTTTGCTCCTGCCTTGCTCCCTATTCTAGCTGGAATAGGCTACCCACTGTGTCCATGTTCATGATTAAGTGGGTTAGAAAATGACATTCTTTACCTTTCAGCTACTTCATGTTTTTCTGTGTTCTTGGTGACTAAAACTTAATCAAAAGACCTCTTATAAAATTAATTTTATTTTTCTTGCAGTGTAGCAAATACAGAAGTATACTTCAAGCAAAACATTTAAAAGCCTGCAGCCCTTCTGCATCACCTAACTGTAATATAAATAACTGAGGAGTAAATGCACCCAGGCAAATGTCTGTCTAGATCAGGGTTCCCAAAAGAATTTAAACCCCTGAAATTTCTGATTTTACTAGACATTGACCCATAAAACCTTTACCTTGGACTACCAATTGGCAAAGAACAAACCTTATGTTGTTATACACAGCAGTGGTATTCAACCCGAGGGCTACAGCCCACTAGGAAACTAATGTAAACTTCCAGGGAGGCTGCAAGATGACTGAAAATAGTTATAAAATTGCAGCAAAATACTCCAATTACTAAAAATCAAGATGCATCAGGGGTATCAAACCTGTCTTTTTAATATCCAAAATATGTTATATACTATGGCTGTCAGTTTTCTTAAAGACCCCCTTTAAGGTTTGTTTTATAGATTGTATCCATATGTAATTGAACTGGAATACATTTACACTTGCCATTAAAATGTGGCTCCACTGTCCTCTCATGTTTGTCTGCACATTACAGCGCACCACTGCTACTAGCCTGTAGTTGTTAACGGAACAGGCTGCTCACTTTTCACATAAAAGTGAAAAGAAACTGACATGTCATACTGCCATAAAGGATATTTAGTGTTTTAGCATGATGCCTAAGATGTGACAGTCTCACGAAGCATGTGTTAGGTCGATTTTACTTGTGTTGCTGCTGCCACTCTACTCACTTTTTAAAGCTGTGCAAGTGTCACGGCTGGATGCCGGTCCTTCCTCGGTTTACCTGAGTGAGAGCTGTCATCCCACGTGATTCATTGCCTTTTCCATTGACTTGGTTTTTGTATGTGGAGAGAAAAAATATTTGCTTTCCCATTCAACTTAAATGTGGCTATTGCTGATGGAAACACTGCAGTGCTGAATCCAGAAGATAACAAAGTAGCTTCTGTATTTAAATATTAAAAAAAGAAAGTCTGCAGCAGTTAATTCTGTATTTTAAAATTACATTTATTTATTTTTTTTATTTTCAGAAATAAGTAATCATTTTATGCATAATTTAAAAAGTAATGCGTAAGCCAAGTGAGCAGCTTTTGTTTTGAAAAATATTAACAGTGAGAAATTATGTATTATGGTAATTATTGGTTATTATTTATTCCTAAACTTCTTTTATGTTATGATTAAGAAATTCAGGTACTAGTAAAAAATAAGTTTTATTTAATAAAAACACATAGGCTGATTTTGAAATGGCTTATTAACTTTGCATTATGTTTTTAAAAATAAAGGCAGTATAATAGCACTAGCAGTAAATATGATTTTTGTTCATAAATTTAAGTTTAAAAACAAGCACTTTTGTTAAGGCGGCACCAAAAGTACAAGATGGTAAATATCTTGGCCTATACAAGGGGAGTCCTTACATACTGACATAGTTCATTGGTGGACCTTGGAGGAACAACGATTGAGAACCAGAGCTCTACCGTCTATTGTTCTTGCAATCGTGCATACAAAATAGCCATTATAACATTTTTTAAGGGTGGAGTGGTGGCTCTGAGGCTAGAGATCTGCACTGGCAATCGGAAGGTTGCCAGTTCGAATCCTGTAAATGCCAAAAAGGGACTCTGCTCTGTTGGGCCCTTCAGCAAGGCCCTTAACCTGCAATTGCTCAGCGCTTTGAGTAGTGAGAAAAGCGACTATATAAATGCAAATAATTATTATTATTTATCAGAATGATTAACAAGTTCATTATTTAGTGTCAGTGACAAACAGATACATATTATAGGTTAGATAATGTTTCTTAATTTACTCCATCCTCGTTATTTTAATATGCAAAAGGAAACCTAAGAACCAGTAGCTTTAGGTTCAGGTTAGATATCTACTTATGGTTCCTATACTTAGATTTATTTAATGAAAGTATTTATTCATCATGGATATGTCACATTATGAAGTGTGCCCTGTATACTACACTCTACTTAAAGGTGATAGTACTTCATATTGCTTTTGGAAAACTTAAACCCTACTAATTGGAACACATTTTTAGGAGTCAAGGCTAAGAACAATTAATATCATACCACTGTTCCGGTTTTACCTCTTGTAAAAACTGTATTGAAATTTTCCCATATCTTCAGCCCTTTACCAATATTTTCCAAAATTAATGCAATGGCTGTATGGATTGAAAAAGCAAATGGTCGTAGGGCACAGTTGTACAAAAAACGTACATGGGCAATGGCTTAGAATTATCAATATCATTTGTGATGGGTTTTACAAAACTCCTTTCTAGTGAACTGTAATGAATCCATCATTCAGCAACCAAGAGTGGGAGGTGCTCAGGAATGTTTTTGATTCTTTGGATATTGTTATGTGGCTGCCATTTGAATCAGTTAATTCATAATGTATATATATTCTATCATCCAATGACCTTGAGCACCATAAATAGGTTATAAAAACAGACGGATTGATGGATATTGTCTTTCATATATATATATATATATATATATATATATATATATATATATATATATATATATATATATATATATATATATATATATATATATATATTATATATATATATATATATAATATATTGTCATGGGTGGCTGGGGGCCATACCCAGCCAGGATGCCTGTATAGCACCTCTACCAGGAAAGGACAGCCACCCTGGTTGCTATGGGGGTCACAGGAACCAAGCTGGGAAGCTCAACCCTATAGGGGCCCCTGGCCACACTACTACAAGCTAATATAAGGACATAAAACAGCCATGCAATTTTTCACACTATCATATTAAAAAATAAGTAAATTACTCATTTGAATGGAAAGATAAAAATGTACGACAAGCACAAAGATACAGTATATATACAGCACGGTATGTACAGTATATAGATGACAAATAAAGAAACTGGCCCTTTAGGCCGCCTCTTATCATCTTTACTAAATAAGAAGTGAGTTTTGGTGTTCAGCAGCTCAGACTGCAGGAGAAACTGAAGGCAAGAGTTACAGAAATAAAGTAGATTTGAGAATTTGTCTCTCAATACCCATATGATTCCCTATAGTTATCACAATGTTTCCACTATATTTCATTGATGTTTCTGCTTATTTTTTAAAATACAAAAATCAAAAATAAATGTCTTACGTTTCTTACAATTATGGTTTTATATGTTACAAATGCTATGCATATTGTTGGGTACTTCCTGTCTTACATAATCAAAAAAAAAAAAAAAGTTTTCAGCAGCAGTGGTCCAGTTTGTATGACTACTAATATAAAGAACAGGTTGCACATATTATACATCTAGAGCAAATAATTTATTTGTCTGAAATTGGACAAAATCTTAGGGTGTTTAGTTTTGGATCAAACATCCCATAGTTGGCAGCTATGTGTTGTAACATGGGAAGTTACATGTGCCACGTGGTATCAAGGTGTACTGTATATCACATTAAGCACTGGTCAGCTGCTATATCAGGGAAGCAACTGTCCAATTTAAATTGCAACATCTGATAAAAAAGAGAGGGCACAGGTACACAAGAAAGAAACTCACTGTCTCACCTCCAGTGAAATTTATTCAATATATTTATAATTTCATTGTAACTGAGGTTTAAAATACAAATAAAACGGTAAACTGTGTATTTGTACTTTCAGTAAGGCTACCTGTGTAAAATAGGAGAATAGGAGGCTGTGGTCATTAAAACAGCTATGAGTCAGTGACTAGGAAGACAGAACCAAGAGAAACAGCAAAGTCAAAATGAGAAACGAGACACATACTGTAAATCACAGGAGAGCAAGGTCATAAACAGAGGGTTTAAATAGTGTCATGGTTAATGATTGTGTAACACTGTGACTTCCAGTAAACACTCTCTAGAAACCCATGATTGCATCTTGACAATGATGGTTCACCCTTGCAACGTCCACAGGAAATTCAAAACAGCATTGCAGAAAACAGCAAGTAATAAATGATTAATTCTTACTAATTAATTAGTGAACTTTATAACAAAATGATAATGAAATAATAATCACTAGGTTAAGAGGAAACAAGGAAGCCTTAAGATTCAGAAAAGAAAAGAAAATGTTTTAGGAGCAAGAAACATTAATTTTTATTTATTATTATAACAGTGTTGATTTTTAATACAAATAGAAATAATTTTTTACTGTTGTTATAGATGGAGGCCCCTTCAGGCAGCTTCCTACCCTCAGAACACCACAATGGTGTCAAAAAGGAGCCTTTATAATCATAAGTACATTTAAGAGAGATTTAACCATAGTGAGAACCCCAATTTCAGAAAAAAACAGGAAGGAAACTAAAACCCATCTGCATCATCTAGGCCTACCTAGGCCTACATCTTAAATTCATGTTCACCATGTAGGGTTATTGACCCAATTGCTCAAATGGCCACACAGGAACTGCCTTTACCTCTGGTTCATCCCTTACTTTCTCTCTTTCTCTCTTCATTCCCTAGCTTGTCCTTCTCTCACCAGCTCAATATTCGCCAGTCATCTCACACTGGTGTTGCCACCTCAACTGTTTCCCTACTGGCCATTCTCTCTGTTCAAGGAGAAGGTCAGGTACCTTTGGCTTGTCTACCATTGAGTATCTTGGAGGAGCATTGCAGCAATTCTCTCTGTTCCTACCAAATGCTATACAGGTCATAATGTCTTCTAGTGGCTGCTGTGTTTCCATACTGGTTTGTGAGGGACATTTCCTGCTGACAGTGTACCTGTTCTTCTCTCTCTCCTCTGTCCTGTGTCATCCTAGTGATGCCCTTGCCTATGAAAACTTCTTGCCAAATGGCCACATCTCCACATATTTTAGTATTGTGGAAACGCTTTCAAATGATTTCAGCACCATTCTCCGTCACTACTACAAATAGAATGCTGTCTTTCTTAAACCACCTCTTATGATTCATTTTCTTCTCTAAAAGGTGTTGTTTATCCATCTACAACTATATATTTTTTTACACGTTACATGATAAGATTTGTGAACTTTTTTCAAGAAGACATTGGCAAGAAAATATTGTTAATATTAATAACCAAATAATTCCTCTTGAATTTGACAGGAATATCTAAATTTCTCATTAAATAAGCAAAGTTCACAGTTCACCTGATGAACCAAAATCTGTCACAATAATCTACTTTATTTATAGAGAATGCTTTGACATAATTTGACATGTTTGATAATGTATTGTGGAAGAAGAACCCAGGCAAAATGTAGGCTACACTGACAGAAAGAGCTGTCTGCTAATTGTTCCAACTTCTTAGCAATTTTGGACTGTGAAACTGTTTAATGGTGAAAATAGTTCAAAACAGTGTATATGCATAGTTTTGTACTCACTTCTTTATGCAGTTTATATATCCTTGTTTGATAATGTGGTTCACAAAGTACACATGCATGTTTTTATTGTTATATTAAATTATTGAACTTATATACTGTAGAAATGTTCTCTGCTGAAGTCTATTCTTTGGAAATGCAAATCTTCATCACTGATACACTCATACACTCAACTAACACAGACAATTTACTAGTTAATTCACCCATATTATCTCAGCAAAATGCAATACAAGTCATAGATATGGAGACGCTCCTACACATATGTCTTTTAATGCAGTGTGAGATGTGTTTTAATTATTGATGTTTTCCAAGGTGGAAGCTCCAAGGCAAATTCCTTGCAACTTTCTAGTTGGATGTTCTTATGTTGTGCATACAACAGGCATGTATTTGTTACATTTAGTAACTTAGTTTTGATAATAAAACACCACGTATGGTAGATGACATCCCATATCATATCATATTAATGGGACTATTATTACACACTTTTGCAAGATACATATTTTAACAATTAGAGTGTAGTAAGATTAATTAAATAGCAAAAATGAAATTGAAGGCACTGATACTATGACCTTACGATTACTGTTTTCTCTATATTTTTGGAGTTTTAAAATCACTTGCTTGATTTGTACAATTGAACTCATCTTAAGATAGAACTTTATTTATAACCGGAGGAAATTTGGCTTTTTATGGAATTTCTTTAAATAAATAAATACATAAACAGATAGATAAATAAATATATATATATATACACACACTGTATGTTCTGAACACACACCAGACTAAAAATGAAGAAAATTTAAAAAGAAAGTAAACTTCTGACTTGGCAGTCACAGGCACAGTGAGGCATAAAAGAGCCCCAATTAATGTGTGTTGACACGAGAGAGGATGTGCAGCTTTGTTCATAATGGCAATCAGTTTTGTTTTAATTCTCACCATTGCTACTGCCTCCAAGGGGTCCAGAGTGTGTCCCAAAACTGGATCTGCTCTTTTAATTAGCTTGTTGATTTGGTAGGTTGAAAGTCAATGGCTCAGTTTTGCTGATGTTAGGTTGAAGATAGTTCTTCCTGCACCAAAAAACAAAGTTCTTTATCTGACTCCTATACTCTGTCCCATCCGTCTTATCAATACACCCCATAAGATCAGAATCATCTGAGAATTTCTGCAAGTGACTTAACCTAATATTATGTTTAAAGTCAGAGGTGTTCAGAGTATAGAAAAGAGGAGACAGGACTGTTCCTTGTGGTGCTCTAGTGTTGCTCACATCCGTATCAGAAACACAGTCCTTGAGTCTCCCAAACTGTGGTCTATCCGAACTATAGTCCATTATCCAGGACACCATAGGTTTCATCCACCTGCATATCTCTGAGCTTACCACTTAACAGAGATGGCTGGACGGTATTAAAGGAACTGGAGAAATAAAAAAAAAAACATAATCCTCACAGTGCTGCCAGCTTTGTTCACGTGAGAATAAGCCGCGTGGAGTAGATAGATAACTGCTCCCTCCACTCCAATTTTTGTCTGATAGATTTTATTTAAGACAGATTAAATTAGGTAGATTTTATAATTCCAGAGGGAAGGTTTACTTTCTTGAAAGATGTATGAAGGTAAATGCACTTGCTCTGTGTTTAATGATAAATATTTCAATATTTGAAGGTGAGGATTAGTAATTGTAAGTACAGTATATTATTTAAAACAGTATAAAGTTACTTTTTAAAATGAATTTTCAAAAACTCCCAAAGGTTTATTTATTTAAGATTGTAACTTAAAATGTTTTACTTTCTGGTATACTTTATAATAAAACTAGCAATTAATCAATAAAAACACATCTTTTTATCATCACTGTTTTCTTTTGGTTTTTAATTTCTTACATTTTTTACAGAGTCTAATATTAGAGTTTGTGACTTAGTGACCAAGAATCTCTATGAAGTGTTGATTTCCTGTACCCATGGTACATCATTTCAGCATCACTTCTATATCATATCTTGAGTAGTCATAATTCATTATTTTTCCAAATCACAATAACATGACTCAACCTCTTCAATGCCACAAAACACTTCTTTTTAAAGCATTTTTACATTTTATTAATTTTTGTAAATTATGCTATAGTGAGTAACACACTGCCCAGTCAAGGACAGAACCAGTTTATGGTATGTTTATGATTTGTATCAGTCTTGGCCTTCATCCCCTGCTCAGTTCTTAGTGCTGTATGATCAGTCACCCCAATATCATGTAGTCTCTCATATACACTGAGAAATCCAAAAGGTTAATGGAGGCCCAGCTTGTTTTTTTTTTTTAGCCATCAAACACTTCTGCTAAATTTGCTGCCAGGAGCCTGTTTAATGCTGATATAATCTGCTGGATCAATATTTTGATAAACTGAGCTGATTTTTATTTTGCAATAGATAGGTTATGGTGCGATAAGATCAGCTATAGTCTGCTTTAAAGAGGACTTTTGATCACATCTAATTTAGGAATCAAGTAGGATCATGTCAAGATAAATCACAGATTGAATTTTTGCTACTTGTCTACACAACGGACATCATATTAATGGAGATCACATCATTTTGCAATATAGAGTCATTCTTCCTACTAACAAATATCTAAGATTACTCATCTCCATGTGTTTTTTTCAGTTGTCATTATAAAATGACAAAGGTTATGCTATTGCATTATGAATTTTATATTGTACTCCTTATGCATATTATTTGTCATATTGTATTAAAGGGACTGAAAGAACAACTCATAAAACAAGCAAGGGATTTATGTACAGTAAATGGTAATTCTGAAGGTTATCTGTAGTAAATCAAAAGCAGATTGAAGGTGTATTAATAAAATATAAGGTGGTGTAATTTATGCATGAAAAATTGTATTTTTTAAAGAAAGTATCCTGTTTAAATATTATCTGTCATTTTTATAAAACTGTGCCCATTTAAACTCTGTTATTATACTCATTTGTCCTGTCAGCAATGACAGCCTGCCCGACTTTCACCCAGGAATGGCCATTAGATACAGCTTTGTCTTGTGACAGGAGGCATGCTAGTGCTCCTAAAAACCTCTAATTATTTCCTTCGGAAAAGACAGCATTACTCAGAAGGTAATTTTTAACCTTTCACGTGCACCTGGGGAATGCCTCTCAAGGGAGCCTAGGTGTCTGTGTGGCATTCAGTCATCAAAACATGACCTTTAATGGTTGCTCAGAGAGCAGTTGGCACAGAATGCCATACGCAGGGTAATGCTAATGTTGACGACTAATTTATGCATCAGCCATTGCATGTAGTAAGCAAGAACTTCAGGAAGGTGCCTTAAGATTACAGAAAGTTATTGAATCCAGTGTCAACCCTTTTGGAAAATGGCTTCTGCCATCCCATTCAGAATAAAGCAGCAAAGGAGCTTTAACACCAGAGGCTACTCTCAGTTCAGTACAAAACAGGAAAACATTTGGAAGTAATTTTGTTAAATCACAATATACATTTTCTGTATCCCGTAGCACAAAGAAAAAATGCCATACAATAAATAAGTGAGTTTTCTAGTTAAATAAACAACAAAGAGTGATGTGGTAATAATGCATTGGTAGGACTGGTGTGATATTTATAAATCCATGGTAAAACGCTGTATATAATGCAATGTAAGAGGTTTTTTCTTTTATACATATATACTGTAATGCATTATATACTTGAAATAACAGCTGGTGTATTCAGCTGCGCTGATATCAAAAGTCATTGACAAGTAGTCCCATCTGCTCTAAACACGCCCTGATGTTCTCATATATTGAAAAGAACACACAATGAAAATTCATTTTAAAATGTGCATCCTAAGCTTTTGATTTTCAAAAGACAGTTCATTACTTGAAAAAAAAATGTATATACTGATGGACTCTTTATATCTAAATTTCTGACAGAATTACATCAAGGCTGCAGCATAATAAATAATGGAGAAAATTCGCCAGCAGTTGCTGGTACATACAGTAGATTATTATTCATCCATTAGCTGTAGAAGCTTAACCAAGTAAATGTCATGGAGGCAACTAGTTATATAGTTAGTAGAGAGTTTAAGCAATATTACTTTACAAGTAGTGGCACAGTGGATGGCAATGTTGCTGCATCTCAGATTCCAGGTGCACTTTGGGAAAGGTCAAAAGTGGTGTTGCTACTTTTGCAATGAAATTATTGAGCGTTATTGTCCAAATCAAACAAATCTTTGATACTTATTTATTGTAGCCTGACATATAAATAATTCTGGGGTAAAAAAGTTTTAAAACATAGTATTCAATGCTATATTTGTTAATTGTTTGAATCTTCCACCTGCATTTTGCTATTACACTTATAACATTCTAAAGATTTTTACTTTTCATAGATGTATGCTGGAGACCACCATTAGCATACTCCCTCTGTGTTATTTATCAGCTGTGTCAGAGATGACAGCCTTTTCCCATAAACCATATAATAATTTGTTTCTTTTACTTTTTTTGGCAATTCACTTACAAAAACTACTGCATAAATCTTGTAGTTGTTCTTTGTGGCTAAAAATAAAAATCTTGGAACAATAATCATGTTATGAAGTTATTCACAGTGCATCTTCAGTGTCACTGGAAATTTGTTAGTGTCAGTATTACACGCTTTATAGTAATTACTGCTCAGACTTTACGAAATAAGCCACCTGTCTGCTGTGCTAGACATTATGATATACCAATTGATAGAAAACATAGATACTATAGTTTATAACAATTGATAGAAAACATAGATACTATAGTGAACTATTTTATAAGCCATGTTGTTCCAATGTACTATATATTTGCGTTGCCGGAGTAGTAGTAGTACTAATAGCACTGTCAGGTGTTTAGAGTACTGAGAAATTCCTACTTGGATGTCTGACCAACATGCAAAACGTTGACAGTATCCGGTGCCATGATAAACAAGAATGTACTAAAACTCCATTTTGTTTACTAGAAAACACAAATCAGCTTGTTGATAAATTCTTCACCACCTTTTCCATACCATTCAGTGCCTGGAAGTTTGTAGAAGAAACTCATTGTAGAAACTATATCTGTTCACCCAACCTTGTGTGAAATATATCCTTCCTTAAAAAGTGGATTTAGCTATTGTCCAAGCAAAATTTCTTTTTTTTTGCAAATTATGGTTACCAAAGAAACCTTTCAAAATCAATTTTGCACTTAGGACACAATAGGCATGCTTGTGTTGATTTTCCTTTTTTAAGTGAGGTACTCTACTGCTTAGCATTAGATGGTCATGTCTGTCTAGCTTAACTCTGACTCCCTGTAGTGTTCACATTATGCATAGATCGTCTCTTCCAGTACATTATTTACTACAGAACTGGGACTGCAGTTTTGAACCACATCCCCATGCATGGTGATTCTGGATTGGCCTTGAGAGTGTGTAGGTGTGTCAGCGAGTGTCCTCTGTGAGGGGTTGGCACCCTAGCCGAGGCTGCTTCCTGCCATTTGTATGTAGCTGCCGGGATCTCTACGACCCTGAATTAGATTAATCATGTTTGAGATTAACCCTACAATGGATTGACACCTACTAGCTTGGATAGGCTCCAGCTTCTTCATAATACTGCTCAGGATAAAGCTGGTTTGGAAAATGGACAAATAGATGGATGTTTGAGATTATTTTATGACTAGCAGTCTACTTGTCTAAAACTTACATTTAAGTGCAGAAGTGTCATCTAATTGAAACTAACTCAACAGTGTGTAACTGCAGTCCACAATAGTATAATATCTTTCCATTTTAAGTAAGTTGTGAAGTGTACTATTAAAATGCATTGCATTTTTACTTCCAAGAGATAGCATATACAGTACAGCTGACACTATAAGCTAATAAAGGAAATAAGAAATAGAAAAAAAATTCTATTTCCCATTGGAATTCATTGACTGTCCTACAGAGGAGAGTACCTGATGGAATGACCATGGGGTCTCAGACTTGGGTCCTGGAAGGCCAGCATGCTCTCTTTATTACTGTTAAAAAATATTATTTATTTGCTGGTTTTATTCCTGCTCTTATTTTCCTCCATTAAAGAGTGAAGACCACCAAAATATTTTAATGAACTCAAATGAGATTAATAATTCCTCTTTCATTCTTTTTATTTCATATTTTTTCTATATAAAGTTTTCTATTATTAAAGTTATAGTGTTATTTTCTCTTTTGCCTTTAAATTGTGTTTGGGTCAAGATTGTCAACAGCAGTATAAATTTTGTGATTCACAATCTGTTGGAATGAAATGTTTACTGCATGCATTACAAAATACATTCCAATAGATGGCATATCACAGATATTAATAATGAACACACCAGGACTCCCAACAATGTTTCAATGGCATTTTTTTCCTTTCCACTTTAAGTCTGTATTTACATGCTACAGAAATATACTGGTTAAAATTAACTTGCTGACTGTTACAGATAGATAGATAGATAGATAGATAGATAGATAGATAGATAGATAGATAGATAGATAGATAGATAGATAGATAGATAGATAGATAGATAGATAGATAGATAGATAGATAGATAGATAGATAGATAGATAGATAGATAGATAGATAGATATTGTAAGACAATAAGCAAACACCAAAAAGGTGCACTTCTATTACCCCTTATAATGAAAATAAATCAAAAACAAATTACCTTTTTACAGAGATAGTGGTAATGTCTTTTCAAATAAGTCTAATGCAGAACTGAATCAAGCACAGGATTCAGGCAGGAAGGGGCACGTCCAGGAGGGTGGACAACGGAAGTGATGTCAGTGGAGGAATAGCTGTAAATCTTGCGTTCTATAGAGGGAGGAAGTGAGAAGGCATCAATACACAGAGCTAGCCCCTGATTCAATGTGTGACAAAAGATAGATTGGTATTCTAACAGTTATCGAAACACAGCCGAGCCATTAACTAGACAATATATAAAATGTCTAGCAATAATAGTTACAATGTTTTTGATCAAATAGTCTTGACTCTTTTTGTATTCAGTATTGACAGTTTATATGATGTCAATAAAGTACAGATTTTTAATGTTAATTGTTTTCTTTAATAAATGAAAGCTCCATGGTATTAAAGCTCAAGGCAAGTTTTATTAATGCCTATGAGAAAAGAAAACATGAAAGGAAAGCACATCATTATTGGCAACATGCAGCATTCTGTCCTTTTCAAAGTTGTATTTCCTGCAAAGTTACTACAGCTGCCTCGGTGGTTACATACAAAAGGAAACTTGATATTTTATTACTCTCATTAAACAGATAAAGCCATTTTCAAACTCTGACCTCTTATGTGTCTTTTCCAAAAACAGAGCCGACAGTTGGATCCTCTTCCTTTTGTCTGTGGATATTTTCTCTAGAATCCTTCAATAAAGATCCTTGTATGAGTGTGTGTATCTGAGAATATGAGGAACTGTGCATGTGACTGACTGGCACCTAACCCATTTTGAACCCTGCCTGATACCCAGTGATGCCAGGATTGGTTCCACCTGTTTTTGATAAGCAGTCCTAGAAAAAGTTTTTCATGTAAGGGGTAGACAAATGACTCTAGCATACAAGTGGACCTCCACAAGCATATGAGATGAGTTTGACATTTAGAATGGCAAATCCAAAAAAAAAAGAAAATCAGGCGTAAATTCGTATTGAATCCTTTCAACACATTTTCTAAACTTGCTTTTTCCATTCCAGAATTATAGGGAGTCAGGGCCATTTTTGACAAATTTCAAGTGCAAAGTATAAACTAGTGTAATTTTATTGCCCAGACTTGTCTCCAGACTCCATATATTGAGCTTATAAAACTTGGTCTGTAACTTAAAGGCAAATCATTTTTGATGAGAGTATTAAGCTTGTTGACTCTATAAATAACATTTTAAAACATTCCCTCGTCAGTTCATTGCCAAACAATGAAAAACTTTCACTTTTCTTTTTGTTTGGTGAACTCTAAAATACTTGACGGGGAACTTACTGCTGCACAAGATTCATTAATATTTATTCATTGTTTGTAGATAGTGAACAGCACAGTGCATAGCAACTCTGCCTTGCAGTTCCAGGACACTGCTTCAATTCTGAGCTTTACACATTCTCCTCATGCCTTTATGGGTTTCCCCTGGGTTTTCTTCTTCCCACCATAATCCCAAAGATGTGCACATTAAATGAATGAATGTAAAATGGCCTGGTGTGTAGTGTGCATGACCACTGCCCATGGTTGGTTCTAGCCTTGTCCCTGACTTCCTGCAACAATCTCTTTGAAAATATGTCTGTTCTTAGAATTTGGATGGAGATTTGGAGGCAAATCAATTTGTGTACTAAATTGTGTACATTACACAAACACCTTGTTATTTCAGGATCAAAACATGTCAAAATTTTGAAGACTAAAACTCTCACTTATTACAAAGTATGGCAAATGTAGCTTCTCATTTACTAGTCGGAGAGTTGGCAATTTAAAATATACAAAACCTACCAGAAGCTTAAGCAAGTCATGAATATTGAGTATTAATTACAAAAGTCTGGCATCTTTGTTTGTTTTCTTGCTTTTCTTACTTTTATTTTGTTTTATCTTATTTTAAAATATAATTCTACATTATACCACAAAAAACGTTTAAAAATAAATGCCCCAAAATCTGTTTTTTTGTGATGTGAATATTTAGTTCTTTCTGTATTGTCTAACCTTAACTGAATTAGTGTTAAACTTACTTGGTGAGTTGGAACTGAAATAATGGGAAAAAAATCTAAATTCTAAACAATTCACAATACAGAAGTTCCAAATTCTAAAAATTTATTAACTCATTATTCTTTAAAAGAAAGTCTCAGCCTGATAGTCCATTGTAGGACAGACAAGCACATGAGGAGTTCAAGTATTTTGGAATCTTGTTCATGAGTGACGGAAAAAGGGAATGTGAGATCAACAGGTGGATTGGAGCAGTGGCACCTGTTCTGCAGGTGTTGTACCAGTCTGTGGTGGTGAACTGGGTGCTGAATCTAAAGATGAAACTATCTGTTTACTGGTCAATCTACACCCCTATTCTCACCTATGGTCATGAGCTGTGGGTAATGACAAAAAGAATGAGATCATGAGTGCAAGTTTTAGAAACAAGGTTTCTTTACAGAGTGGCTTGCTGGCACTCTTTGATAGGGTGATAAGCTCAGCGATTCAGGAGAGCCTCAGAATAGAGTCACTGCTCCTCTGGATCAAGAGTTGCCCACTGAAATGGTTTGGGCATGTCCTTTGGATCCTCCACCTGGCTGTTTCCCCTAGACCTGCCAAGGACATATCCCCCTGGGCAGCAACCCGGCAGCAGACCCAAGACAAGCTGGAGGGATTATGTCTTTCAGATGGTGTGGAAACACCTGAAAATTCCACAGGAAGTGCTAGACTCTGTAGGTGGGTCCAGGAAAGTCTGGCCTAACCTGCTTGACCTGCTTCCTTTGAAGGTGTGGGTCAGCTCCTGGATCCCTCTACTATTATTGGAATCTCTTGAACCGACACCGTCAGTACTGCAACAGAGATGAGCTTGGCAGATGAGGACAAAACACACATGAAGCAAGGGGATGGTGTAAAGTGATCACTACTTTTATTAAAAACCAAGTCAAAAACAAGTGTTCAAAAAGTGCAGTGCTCAGAATATAGTTCAATAAATAATCCCATAAGAACAAGCTAGACCTAGGCTTTGGACCCCAACAGCCATGGTGCTCACGTTGGAGCTCTCCTCCCAAATGTCCTTGACCCCTGCTGCCTTCCCGGTCTTTCACGGTTAGTCACTCCTTTTAGTGCACATCACTTTGGCTCCACGAATTGCTCAGCCAGAGCGATCACTTCTTCAGCCCCCCACAAGGGGCATCAGCATCTCGTGCCTCTGAAGAGGGCTCTCCTTCTCAGCTGCCTGCCTTCTCTCCCTTGAGCCTGCTCCCTTCAGCTCGCTCGCACCGGCTCCATCCACCTCCTGCCTTCTCTCTTTCTCCCTTTAATCTCCATCTTTTCTACTTTCTTGATTCTTCCCTCTCTTGCACTCATGCTTCCCTTTTAAACTGGGAACTTGGCACACCTGTGCAATCAGGGTCACGGATGATCCTACACCTGTGCACTAAGTGCTGGACCGTCTGCTCCCGTATCACCACACTTGCCACACTACCACACCTGAGAGGAGTCATTTTAACTGGGTGTCAAAAGACTGTGTAAGGAAGTCAATGCCCCAAGTGGAAGTCCACACCAAGAATGTCTGAACATGTAACGCACATACAAATGGACTACAATTGGCTGCCATACTGAGATATAGTATTGTGAATCAGCTGCAAGTAAAGCAGCACCATTGGGTCTCCATCACTCTAAATAAAATAAAATATATGGTGGTGCAGTTGTAGCACTACTGCCACACAACATGGAGACCAGGTTTCAGGTTTGCTTGTTCTCCACATGGGTTTTCTCATGCTGCTTTGGTAGCCGCCAATAGTCCAAATCCATGCAGTTTAATTGAATTGAATTGAAGTGTTTGTGTGTGTTTGGGGCTGAATGTGTGTAATGGACTGGCACCCTACCTGAGCGTTGTTCCTGCCTTGCACCCAAAGATTGCTGGTTAGTAGAGTGGATGGATAATATAATATAATACATTAACTGTTGCTTGATAGATGCAGCTTCAGATTCTGTACATGTTTTTGAGATTGCATATTCTCCAGGTTTCTGCATAAGATTTTCACAGGATATTCATGTTTTCCTTTCACATCTCCAAATGTTAGTGTAAGAACCAAACCCTTCAAGAAATCCATCCATCCATCCATCCATCCATTTTCCAACCTGCTGAATCCAAACACAGGGTCATGGGGGGTCTGCTGGAGCCAATCCCAGCCAACACAGGGCACAAGGCAGGAAACAATCCTGGGCAGGGTGCCAACCCACCGCAGTCAAGAAATGTTAATGGTAAATTTAACTGTTTTTTTTCTTACAAGGAACTTGAATATAATGTAGCTTCAATAAAGATAATGGAAGATTCTGTTCCACCCCTATAAATTAAAGTTTATGGAATGTTCTTAATGTTGGCTCTGTGTGACAATAGTATAGCTTTTAGATTGAAGTTTGACAGCTAGTCAGATAAGCATTAAGGGCATATAGTTTTCTGACCATATGTACAGTATGTACATTTATACAGTGAATGAGATAACATATAGAAACTTTAAAAAAAATGTAACCTAGATGCCTAAGCCTCATGCAGAGTACTACACGCAAGAAGTTTCCCTTTTTTTGAATATATTATCAGCTTTCTTTCCTTTTTTGCATGAACCATTTGCTTTGACTTACATTAAAATGTTGAAAGCGAAGACATTGGACTGTGGTTTGATTGAGTTTTTGTTTGTACAACGAGTTATACTACTGCTGGAATGCCTTTCTGGTAGCTGCATTTGAACTATTTTGAATTATTTGGAAATCCTTCTCAAATGCACCTACAGTTAGGTTAATTAATAATTCCAAACAGGCCGCTTGTGGTTATGTGCATGAGTGGGCCTGTGACAAACTAGTGCCCATCTACTTTTTGCCTTGCACCTAATGCTGATAGGATAAACTTCAGACCTTGGTATTCCTGACTTATGTTAAGTGGGCCCGAGAATGTCATGTTGTGTCATGCCATGTTATGCAGCTGCCACAAGGTATCTTGGATTTCTGGACAAGTCACTGTGCTGCAAATTCACTGTGAGAAGTTATGGGTTTTCGCTTAGTACATTAGCTTCTCCTCCACTATGAAGAGTTTTCTAATTAATAAACATTAGACTTTCTCTATGCACAAGTAAGGGTGAATTGTCTTGCAATGCACTGGTAGGGTAGGAGTAGATCCTGGCTATAGACAATGCATAATCGATGAGCTCAGGAGGCAATTGGATAATACACTGTAATACATTAAATGAAAGAACTGAACAGTAAATTTCAAAATATGATTATTGATATTAGCATTAATTAATAAAAAGAACCCAGCTATGTAAGTCAGATGCAGACCTAGGATTAAAGTTTTTATCTGTACTATAACATCCTGCATGTTTGAAATCTGCATATCTCTATGTATGTTTAATTTTAATTACAATCTCAAATAGTAAGACTGTGTTTTATGCAAATCCACTACAAGCAGTATGAGCAGCTATATTCTTATTGTTAGTTTTCACCTTTGTTGTCTGGCTCACTGCTACAGAGGAACTAATTAATTTCAATAATATGTGTTTTCAAGTTAACCATGCAAGAAAATTAAAATAAAGAAAAGGGTAAATGGGAAAGTTAAGCTTAATGAAAAATTACCTATAAATGCTTACTAGAACAATATTTTAAAGAAAGCTAGTTGTTTCTTTGCTTACTTCTTTATCATCAAAACAGTGTTTGGAGTAATTAAAATATAGCTTAGCTACTCACAAAATACAGGGCAATCTGTAATAGATAATGCCTGCAATTCATTATGATAAAATAAGTATGAAACTATGCTTTGGACATCATCATTTACAAGAAGAAAAACTTTTCAGATGCTAGCAAAGGTCAATGTAATTGTTTTCCCTTCCAGGGAAATAATGCAATAAAGTAAATAAACATAAAACTAGATAAATTTTGTGCACATCGTAGATTTATACACACATTAGTGATTTATTTAATATTTGTAATCCCTTGTTCTGCCCCTATCACCATTAAGCCTGGAAATTACACATTCTATCACAGTTATCCTCACCTGAGTATTGGATTACTGAAATAAAATATGAATAATTAATGCTGAGAAATAGGTTCCTGGCAAAGGCGACTGCTGCAATTTAATAATGAGTATTATGTTTCTTTTTTTTTTTTTCTTGTCATGTTGTTTGTCGTTCTCTGATCTTTAACGGGGGGAATTTTTGAGCAGAGTAAACAGGTAGCGGTTCTTAATAATGTAGCATGGAAATCCTATTACTGTATATGTTTCTGAATTAAAATGTAGCACAAATGTAGGACATTGTGTTAGATATGGAATGAGGTTTCCAATTTGTATATTTATTTGCAGCTACATTGTATTCTTCTGCACATGCTAATGGAAAATAACGCATACTGTATACATAGATTGTACAGTATATATTATAACTCAGCTGCTGAGACGGCATTCATATTCACAAATTAGAGAACACAGGTACTGTTTCCCTGTCTCTCTGTCTCTCTCTCCCTCTCCCCTCCTCTCGTGCTCTCTTTATATATAGTACATATGGGCACATATGAAAAAAAACAAACTTTGCTACATATGGAGTGCTTCTTAAAACTAATCAGCAGACTGATGGTGATGTGCTGAGTGAGCCAGGTTGGACAGAACTGGATTTAGCACAGTGCCCAGGTCTTTGCTGCAGGCTGCACAGGTTGGCCCAAGCTCTGCTGGGGAGCAGATGGTAAGCCAAAGCTTGTAGTCACACTTACCTTCCTCACTAAATCCCTAATCCCTCTGTGGACACTCCTCCAAGGCAGGCTTTGGAGGCAGAAATAGGGGTTACAATCTGGACTAGTATGCTGACTGCCAAAACACTCACAACACAGAAATGCAAATCAACTTATTTGTGTTGTCCACCAGCCAAAGTACTGCTTCTTGAGAGTAATTAAGATACCTTAGAAAATATTTGTATTCTATCAAAAATGTTATGCAGATTTTTCATCCGATATTATACATTCTGTATATATGCATATAAGCAAAAATAAACACATGCAGTAGACACACTCTCTGTGACAATCCCGTATAAATTCTGATTCCAGGATATTTTCTGTTGAGCTCCCAGGGGCTGTGACCTGAACAGCCAGTGAAATCCATCTTAAGCTCGTGCTATTTGATTACACTCAATACTACTTTGTGAACAAGCATGTGATGTTTGAGCTGTGCAAAAATAAAGTAAATTTGTAACTTAATAATGATTTCCTACTGGTCAGTGTAAGATCAATTTAAACATAACTGAATTATTCACATTTTATATTTTCACTTTTAAGAAGGCAGCTAGATATGGCAAAAAATACTAATCAATAACTTTTAGGAAAGGCCCAGAAACCTGTATGACATCGCTCAGCTGTGAGTCTTGGCTTGAATGGTAACTGAACAGACACTATTATTAGTTGAGTGTTACTCACTAAATGGTGTCCAGATGTTAATGCATAGTATCTAGCTAGATCGACAGATTATCTTAATACCCATATAAAATCGAAGCACTTATATGATGATTCTGTGTTCTGTTTGTGAGAAGTATATGCAAACATTTTACACTTCTCACTACAACGTCTGCAAAGTCCATGTGCAAGATGCAATACAGACATCTTGAACAGATGTAACATTAAAACATAGGAAATGTAATATTGTTTGTTATCACTACACAAAGTATTCATAAAAAAAAATGTGAAGCTACCAGATTATCAAGAGAATCACATACATAACTGGACCATATAAATGCAGTGTGCAACCAGCTGAGGTGAGCACATTTGAAACATTCATTTCAAATCCTTGATGCTTGCCTACAGAGTACTCAATGGGTCAGCATCTATATATGTTGAGGCACTTGTGAGGTCCTGTGCTCCTTCTCGACCGCTCTGGTCTATTGTTGCCACCTTTGCATGCTATCAAATCTCAATCCTGGCTCTTTTCATGTATAACTCCAAGCTGGTGCCCAACCTCCATTGAAAATTCTGACTCCCTCAATGTGTTTAAGAAGCATTTGAAGACTCTTATGTTTAGTGAATTTCAGCACTCTTCTGAACTCTTCACTTGTGGTGATCAATTTTGTAACCTTGTCTTATTACACTTGTCTCCCAAACTGATGTGTACTCAATTTTGCTGACTACTTTTGTAAGTCACTTTGGATAAACAAAGCAACTGATAAGAAAATAAATGTAAATGTAAGTTCATACTGTTAATCATGTAACAATCATGTTTTTGGGCTAACAGGAAACCAATGTAACTATGGGAAGAACATGTAAAAACTTCTCCAGCTCACTGCAGCCTGGTCAGGAACAATTCAGACATCTTTATGCCTGAATCCACTTCTAGGTTCACAGGGAGCTGAAGGATATCCCAGCCAGCATGGTGCATGTACATGGCAGGAAACATAAACAGATGAGGGCAGTGGTCATTTTTATTGTTTTCCACAGTTAGTGTCTAATATTACAAAGCAGTTGCATGAAACATGTGGAAATTCTTGATTTGATGACTTCATGTTGATGAATTGTGAAGTCTCTAAACAATCAAACAGCATTAGTTAGAACTTCGATTTAGTCTTCACACTTATTTCATGCAATGTTTTTGTTTGTATGATAAAATGCTAGATGTTGCTCAGTATGTCTTAGTGTTCCTTATTCAAATCACTTTTTTTCTGTCTTTTATTCACAAGATCAGTGTATGCCTGCCATACAGTAGCATTCTCTTCAAAAGCCTGTGTCACATAAATGAGCAGATGTACAATTGTTTTGATGTTGTTTCTCAGAATTGCTTCCTATAGTCTTATATTTCTGATATTCATATAAAAAGGAGTATTGCATTCATCACTTGAAATTATTTTTCAATATTAAGACTTTTCTTTCTTGCATAATACATTTTACTCTGTTTTAATATTCTTCTTGTAATGAGTATATGGTTTCTTGCATGTTAAGCAATAATCAAAAGTCAAAATATAAAATCTAAAATTATCCCTTTAATATTTTAAACGGTGGTTCAAGAGTAAGGGCAATTCCATTTGCAAAGTTATTTTTTGAACCAGTGAGCACTCTAACATTGTTTCTATAGTATCTGACAATTGTACTCCATCGCCATCAAGACAGGATCGACACATGCCAAAGCCATCTCTTGTCAGGTATGACAGCATCCCCAAAGTTGAACTGTATTCACATTTAAACCTTCAGAATTTGTATGCTGCTTCTCAGGTCTCCAGGAATATGTTTTCCCATAATTCCCTATGTTTAATTCCATCTTGATCACCTTTGCATGTCTGCATGGACGTCTATTAACGCACACCAGGTTTCCATCCATATCCCAAATACATGTTTGTTAAGTTAACTGGTAATTCTAGACTGACTCAGTAGAAGTAAGTATGGCTGCAAATACGTATGCCCTGGCCTTACCTACAGGGTTGAGTTCTTTCAACATTGCCATTATAGTATTAACCCGACAGGATAATGAAATATGCAGATACAGAAAATGGATGAATGGATGGATGTTCTGTTAAAGAGAACCTGATGCATAATTAATAAAATAAAAAGCAACATCTTATCATTAAACATTTCGAGGCGAATTATGCAAAATTAATCTGCATAAGATGACAACAGTAAATGCCATCTTTGTTTTCCTTATCAGACAACACTGTTTTGACTAAACAAATAATAATGAATAAACAAACGACTGTGTATCTAATAGTGTAGCCTGCAAGGCAATATCATCAGATCCCTTACCTTCTCCATTTGCCTTATCTGGTAGATAAATACCCTCCCAGCTCCTTGAAACCCCCAAGACCTGTTTCTGACGAACTTCACCATATAGTGTGGCACAAAGTACATTAAATGAGAACATCAGAAAATGGACAAATGTTGGGTTGGCTAATTTGTTTTTTCTGTTTTAAATATTATTTTTCTTACAATCTCTAATGTTATTGTAAATAAGAACAGTAAAATGGTAAGTCATTAAATGTGTGCATTCAATAAATTGATAACATTGTAAAATACAAACTTACACTCTAAAATTTTAAATTTTAATTTAAAAGATGAATTAATAATATGGCTAACTGCATGTTGTAAAATAATTTGGATTTGTGAAGTACTACAATCATTAAATGATTATGCCTTTGTTCCATGTCTCTGACTTCATCCGGGGCATGTGCTCGTTTCGCCAGTGCTAAATTCTTTAAACTCATGCATCAGTTCCAAGCTATCCTATTCCCACAGAATCAAACCTTCCCAATGGCTCCTCAGCAACCTTCCATTTTTAGCTGTCCACAAACATCCTGCACCTGCCCGCCCCCTCAGGACCTCCAAAAGTGAATATCCCACCACCTGCCTGCCTCTACTGTTTCCAGCCATGCATTGCAATAACGCAAGCGGAGCTTCATCCTGTGATCCAGCAGAGCAGCTGGGGACATAAAGTCAGCAAACCATTTAGACAGAGGGACCTAGGATCAAGCAAAGCTTGCTTAGAAAAGAAATTAATCAGCCCTGGTAAGCAACAATGCCAAAATAAATCTGTTAGTGCAGGCTGATCATGTTTATCACCTTTAAAATGCATCTTCTGGAAGGCCCCAGATTAAGAAAAATGTAGAGCCTTAAAAATGTTATAATAAAATAATTAATGATTAATTTATCTTAGCCCTCATTCAGTATGTCTTTATTTATTTTTTCCTCAATCATTTTAGAATGTTCCTCATATAATTTTTAAATAGTCATCACGAGATAAAACTATTGTAACAGCTCAAGTGTAATAACAACCCTTAGTAAATAAATACGTTGTTCAATTTTGTCATTGTTTTGACTTTTATATCACATTTCTGTCATATTGTATAAAAGAGTAACAGTCATTTCCACATTGTAATAACTAATTGGGACACATGTCCATTTAATGCGGAGTGTAATGTCCATTGAAGTGTATTAATCAGTTTTTATAACGATTTCAGCTTAGAAGCAAACTTTAACAAACCACCCTTATCAAAGCCAATCCTTTGAATCCTCAAACTACCATCTCTGCCTTTGTTGGTAGTTCCTCTGGGGCTCTTCGTAGTTTCAGTACATTGAATTCTAATATAAATTTTAAATGTAGTACAATCAAATAATGCTGTGTTTGTTGAATGGTTCACTATTTGAACTGATTAACCATGTTGAGGCATTTTCCACAAATAGAAAACTTGAAATCTAGGCTATAGGTGTCTTAAATGTTATTCTTTCTAAATTAATAATACATGGGTTATTTTGTTAGAACTACATAACATAAAACACAATCTGGCATAATTGTACATAATTTACTTTTTGATAGGAAAGAAAAAAGAAGCAAAACTTAGTTTATAGTCCATCCATTTCCTTAATTTGTTTATTCCAAATAAAAATTGACCTGCAATGGACTGGTATTCAGCCTGTCTAAGCTTCATTCCATTTTTGAATATATTGATACTAGGAGAGGTTCTAGGTCTCCATTAGCCAGCATTGGAAACCACAGTGCTGTTTCAGAATTCACTAAATCATATTTTTGCTTTTTCAATATACATGTAAATTTAAATCAATAACAGTATAAGAAAGTGAAATAATATATATTATATATTAATAAAAGAACCAAGTGAATGCAAATGTCATAGATAGTGAAATTACTTAATATGTGTGGCATATGTGCTCATAAGTTTGCTAGCAGAGCTGATGAGATGTGTAATGTAGGTTCACTATAAACAGTTGCACAAACTAGATTACACTTGGATTAAACAGGAACGTTTATTAAATATTTGTGATTTTCAAAGGAAGGTCAGCACAGCAGTCTTTTATTTTTCTTATGCCACGTTACCTACAGAGAATTTTATTTACAGTACCTTAACAATCTGATTTTGTATGACACATTTTTTCACAGTATGTCATTTTCATGAATGTGTGTAAGCACAGCTTAATATTTAACAATAAACATCTTGAGAAATGTGTTTTTATTATGAAACAGAAATATAAAGAATTCTTTCAGTTTTCAGTTTTTTCATATATGTTTCTGAATTCTCTGGTAACTGTTATGGTTTGTCTGTTGGTTAATTTTGTACACTTAATTAAGCCTGTATTTGTTACCAAGTACACTCTAATATGGGTTCTCCCAATTATGAATTTTGCAATTATTTTCAGAATGGAAATTATTTTCAGTTATTAGGAAATCTTTTGTGTCTTTTTCTTTGCCATTTTGTTTTAACAGGGCACCACCACTTTGTGATGCTGTCATCATGACACGACAATGCTTACTATGAAACACAGCCTTGGGAGTTACACAATTAATTTTATCAGCATGCCGCTGTAGGAATCTGCTCATCAGATGTGTCACTATCTGAGTTTGTGGCTACTCTAATTAAAAATAATAATAATATTATGTTTTGCAGTTCAGATTTCCTGGTTTCCAATTTTTTCTTTGATATTCTGTACTTCAACTTCTTGATTAGTGATTAAGTGATAGAAATGCTTTTTGGTTTCGATTCTCAGATTGCCTTAGGTTTCTTCTCCCATCATCCCTTTAAACTTAGTATCCTTCCTTGTGAGGCTTAATGGTAACATTTTAGCAAAAGTAATCAGAGTATAATAAACGATTTTCTCTGGTGCACTATGAAATAATGTTTTTTCTTACAGAAATTTTAAGTGAATCCAGACAAAAGAAAAAATGACAAATGTTATAGTAATCTGTTAAAAATATAAACATGACATGCTTTCGGTAATTTAGAGCAGCTCGTCAATGTTCCACAATATTTCTGCTTTGGAAACCCAATCATGATATTTACCAGAAGAAGTGTCAAACGATGAATGGTTCTCATTCCATATCTAAAACCAAATTGTTCACCTTCTCATATGTCCACAAGAAACCGTACTTCCAAAAGATCTCTCACACCTGATGATCTCAAAAAACGACAGAGAACGTGTAAGCCACTCAGATCAAGTCAGAACTATCTCCAATCTTGTGAGTTGAGAATATAATATCCTTCTTGCAATTTTGTGGAAAACCACTTGGTTTTTTTTCTGCAGTGTATGCCACCCCATAAGAAAAAACTAATTTTACTCCATTCAGAATGTGCACCTATTAGCTTTTGATGATGCTAAAATTTTAAGTACCCTGTTGACTGACAATAAATAATGTAGATTTGTATTTAAAAGAATCTATGACTGAAGCATACTGTCTAACCAATAATAGAAAGCCAAGATTGGAATTATTTTAAATAGCTTTAGTTCCACTACTGCAGATGAGATCGGGGGCACTTAACAGATTGGCCAACCTTTTGATCTTGAAGTGTGATATGGAACATACAGTAAACATGTTGACTGCAGAATCTTTTCTTTTTTTTTTTGTAGTACTTGACCTGGAGGCATGTCCTTTGAAATGTTTAGTGTTGGTTTGTAGTTCTGCATGGCAAAGGCGGAGAACCAAATTCTGATTCTCAATAGACACAAAAAAATCAAGTGTGGATATGGTTATGTGGCCTTTACACGACAGTCAGCTATTTTGGCTTTGAAAGTAATAGATTTTAGCAAGAGAAATGATAGAGAACCTATGCAGATAGGCCCAGAATGGATTTATATTGTATTTATTCATTTTTGTAATGTGCTCTTGTAATTACACTTTTAATATTCCTCTGTCCCCTCCTGTGAGTGTACGTGTCTCCGTGTGTGCTCCAGATACAATTATAATAGTGTATATGATATCAATACCCCAAATCTGTAGAGGCAAGATATTAAAAGCAGTAAGGTTGGCAAAAAACACATATTGTAGCTTTCGTCTCTAACTCTCTTGGAATAGATTACTGGCATAGTCAAAGAAACTATAATAATGGGAGACAAGAGATACTGTATGCAAAAGTAAAATCATGAATTCAGCTGGCATGAGTGATTTACTGTATGTGTGTGTGTGTATGTGCACATGAATGTGCTCTGTAATGGAGTGATGACCCACCCACCATTGTTTCTGACCTTGTGTCTAATGCCACTAGGACAGGCACTTGCTCCCCATGACAATGCTGAATCAGTACTACTTATAGATACATCAGTAAGCCAAGTAAACTCTTCACATGCCAAGTACCAACAATTTCTATGGAACTGTTAGTGTATTATAATAACAGAGCATGCTACATCAGTATGTGGGGTTGCCTCATATTAGTTACAGCACCAGCTCAATTATTTGTAGAGAAATTATTCTGTGCCACACAAGGTATATACTACTTTGATGCCATTAATTTTAATTTCACCATGTTTGTCAATAAATAGTTTATCTCTAAATGTAGTTTATCTCTGTAATGTATATATATTTTATAACATACACTATACACACACTCTCACATACATACATATATACTGAATATATACAGTATATATATATATATATATATATATACATACATACATATACAAATATATGTGTGTATATATATATATATATATATATATGTATATATATATATATATATATATATATATATATATATATATATATATATATACATACATATATACATGTATGTGTCAATACAGTGGTAAATGTATTCAAAAATCTCAGTATAAATCTATATAATCATCTATAAGAATTATGGTGAATTAATTTCTGTTAATAGCTGTCCTACATAATTAAGCAATCAGTTGAATTCCAGTCTGAATTTTACTTTTGTATTATACACGATCAAAGGTGAAGTAAAGCTTTAAATAATATATCTGTACATGATCTAGATATCCATATTAGCATTTTAAAAATACTCATAGCCAATTATTCGGCGGCATTTAAATTTTCTTTTTTGGCGCCAGGTTTGGCTTACACCCAGGTATTTGAAACTATTCCAAGTCTGAAACCAAATTTGAATACTCTGTATTTTTATTTGCGTGATTTGGAAGAGTGTGTCAAATTTACTTTAAAAGCTGCCTTTATTGTTTCCCTAGTTGATGATTTCACTCTCTTACTAAAGCTTGCAAATACAAAATAGCTTGGAGACTATTTTTCACACTAAAAGATGTATTATATTAAAATTTATGAACAACTTCATCAAAAACACTTTCTCTATTTCTAGTCAGAGACATATTTGTTCTGACATCAATGTTACATGGCTGGTTGCAGCCCGAGATTAATGCAGGGACTACAGCAATTCCTCTTAGACTTTATTTTATGAAATAATACCTGTCAGCTGCTGCCTGATCCCACAAAAGGGGGCAGGTTTTCCAGGTCATCCCACCATCTGTCAGCAAAGGCTCATCTGTCCCTCCATATTACCACCTGATCTGCACTAACAGGCTTCACAGGGAGGGCTGCTTTATAGGCCCAATGGGAGCTCATGTGAAGAGACTGTGAGAGGACATCACCTGTGAGTCTGAGATTTAATTAGCGCTGAAACGATGCAGACATGCAACACAGTCAAAAAAATTAATTTGTTTTCATGGCTCTCTGATTATCCCTATTATTATTTTTACATGAACTGATTTACTAGATATTGCATTGAAGGAAATGAAAATCCATTGGAAAAAAATAAAAATAAACAAACAAAAATTTGGCTGTATGTAATTTGATAATAACCAATCATTTTTTCTGATTGACGTCTTTGATTACTCAAGGGTCTAACTTATTTAAAAAGTGTGACATAGCAGAAAGATTGTGTTGTTCATGATGGTATGCTCTTTATCTTACAGCAATAAGAACCATTTACTATTATTAGATTTTGTATTCTTTAATATCATTAATAGCCATATTACAATTTTAATTTAGAAATGACATTGCTGGCATCTGGTATTACAAATTGAGATACAGGTCTTTAGATTTTCTACCTTAACATCTGATGATTCACATGTTTTAATTCCCAAAGGCAAAAAAGTATTTATGTTGCGGACCTTTATACTACAAAGCTGCTTAAACTCTGTTCCGTATTAATTCTGTTCTTTCAAAAAAAAAAGCTGTTAATCGCCAGGCTGAGGAAGGGATTTAGACCTAGAACAGCAGATTTACTTAGAGATTACAACTTTAAAATGAGCTTCTTTTGCTAAACACAGAGACTTACCCTAGAAAAATATGTTATCAACGGTGTTTCATTGTATACCTTTCTATCATGGACTTTTTTATGTGACAGTGATAGAACAGCAAATAAAATCCCATTAACTGAAATTAAGGACTAGATTTTATTTTATTTTTTTACAGAATGTCTGTAATTCTGTCTGTTTCTACAATTTCCCAGAGCAATATAATTTTAACTAATTGTAAATATTTGGTTTTTCATGCAACACTTGCTAATGAAGAAAAACTCCAGTTTTTTATTCTTGCAATAATTAAGTCATACTGGCTATTATTTATTGTATGTTTATGATGTATACTTGTGTTTAAAAAGGCATGGACAATAATTGTTTAATTTATTCTGTAACACAAACCCTCCAAGACACTGTTGGCCAGAGCTTTTGTTTATATTAATTAGTCACTTAGTATATTTTAGAGTATACAGACAACATGAGTCTTTTAGCAAATATGAATTAATTTGCAGTTATTTTAAATTCATGTAATGTTCATATATGCAACCTGTCCAAATATGAACCAGTTTACACAAATATTTGTAAGCTTCTGACTCCTTATTTTCCATCTGCATTTATGAAGATTTTTTTCCAAGGTTTTAATTGTGCCTCACAATGATTACAGTCTGATCATGAAACATTTTAAACATGCCTCTGAACAATGTACATCATCTTGAGATAAACACACGCTGTCTAAAGGTGTATGCGGAAGATATTAAGGGGAGCTTCAGCGCTTTGATTTACCAGTCATTTAAGCTTAGTCAACTGTATAGGAGCAAAAACATTTCCCCTGGGAATCCTCATGAACACCAGTGCTGTGATGTTTTACAGGACCTTCACATCTCGTAAATGTGGAGCCTGTTTAGATAGTTTCTGACATTCCAGGGGCCAGGGTGAGAGTCTTTTTTGTACTGTAATATGACAGTGTAACAGTTTATATTCTAAGGATCTGTTCCCCGGTTTTGATTTCAAATTTAATCAAAGAAAAGGCCTTAGTTGTCATTATGAATGTGTTCAGGTGATCTCAGACCAGACTGAGTGTATTAATGCATGTGACAAAACTGCCCTACATTGCCACTGAGAGCAACAAAAGGCAGCATATCATAGGAAAAGGGCCCAGATGCTGTTATCCTCGAAAAAGGTTATTCCATATGAGACAAACTGGTAGAAGCAGGCTGTCAAGGGCTATGCACCTTGTATTTTTAAAATCGGAAACTAGAGTATTCATATTTATGCTGCATTCTTTCATGTGTAAAAATATACTGTTCTGCTTTCATGTTTCACAAATCACTCTGCTTAAAACATTAAAATTATTGTTTACGATTTTGAACAATAACAAGGAAGGGTTATCTGTAATACAGTTAAGAACTTTCCTCTGTATATGAATAAAATTACTGCAAAATCCTTTAAATAAGGCTGTGATTAATATTAGGAGATATCATATTACAGATGTTTTTTTATCGGGTTCTGTCAGTTTCTATCATATGGTCACTTAAATATGAGCAGCTATGTTCTCTTTTTTACAGTCTAGACATTCACGAGCTGCTAAGAATTTAAGCCGGAATTGGTTAATGAAGAACCATTCCCTGACTTTAGTTTCGAAAAAAATCCCTTTTTTAAATATTATTTTAAGTACATTAATATATGGGCTTTCATATTTTTCATCTATATATATATATATATAAATCAAACACATGTACACCCAGCCTTTTGCAAAAGCACAGTCACACACAGACAATAGCAAAGGTGCTTTGGGCAATCCAGAAACAGAAACGTGTCATTAAAGTATTAGTGTGCTTTACATCCCTTTCATTTACTTCAAATAATATTTTGAAATGGAGTGATTTGGTGGCACAGTGGTTATCATTGCTTGCAGTTTTAACAGGTCAGGTTTAATTCTTAGCCTTGACTCAGACTGTGTGTTTGTGTGTGTTAATTTGCTGTGGGTGAATGTGCTCAGTGAATTACAGGGACATCTTCTGTGTACGATCTTCTCCATGGGACCCATTCTACAGTCGTAACTTCTGCATATTTCCCAAAAGGTTTCTCGGGACCAAACTTGCTTACATGCATTCAACTGGTTTGGGAAAACAAACAATAATAATTCTAGCACACATGCTGCAGTACAGTACAGACAATCCAAAGACAAAATGTTGTTGTTGTTAATCACCTACTGCGTATTGTGAGTTGTTATTATAACAGATATATACTGTACTATATGACTCAAATATACTTGTTCAAATGCAGTATATATATATATATATATATATATATATATATATATATATATGGCAAAGCTGTTAAGGTAAAAGGATTCCCAAAATCATTATATGAATTTTCAGTACATTACAACACTCTCTGTGAAGAAAAACTACACGTTTGCCATTTAACTAAGAACTGGCTGGATGCCATTTATTATACCATAATTTTATTTCAGTATCGATAATAGTACTGGATAGTAGTTCATCATGCAAAATGCATTATCAAAAAATATGTAATCATAAAACAAAGTCAGTGTAACAACATTACATGGAAAGTAGTGTTAAGATATGATTAAGTTTCAGAATGCTTTAAAGACTTTATTTCAGTTTGCAAATGCTGGTGGTTGGGTGAGCAGCACAGTGGTACAGTGATAGCGCTTCTGCCTCGCAGTTAGGAGACCTGGGTTAGCTTCCCGGGTCCTCCCTGCGTGGAGTTTGCATGTTCTCCCTGTGTCTGCGTGGGTTTCCTCAGGGTGCTCAGGTTTCCTCCCATAGTCCAATGACATGCAGGTTAGGTGCATTGGCAATCCTTAATTGTCCCTAGTGTGTCCTTGATGTGTGGGTGTGTGTGCCCTGCGGTGGGTTGGCGCCCTGCCCAGGGTTTGTTTCCTGCCTTGCGCCCTGCATTGGCTGAGATTGGCTCCAGCAGATCCCCGTGACCCTGTAGTTAGGATATAGCGGGTTGGATAATGGATGGATGGTGGTAGGGTGGCTCTGTGTTTAGCACTTCAGTGCATACCACTACAGTCCTAGGTTTGTATTGCTATTTTGACAAGGGCACATTCTGTGCCTCCACTTTGCATGCTCCCTGTGTTTGTATGTTTTTTTCCCACATCCTAAAGACATGCATGTTAGACTAATTATGTCTATCCATTTTCCAACTCTTTTTTCTAGTTCTGGCTTGTAAGGAGCCAATGACAATGTTGGCACCGTAGAAAAAAGGTGGGTTCAGCCTTAGTCAGGGCACCTGCTAATTGGTAACTGTAAATTTTCTCTTGTGGGTGTGTGATGCTGTCCCAGTATGAACTGGTGTCCTATCCAGGCCTAATTCCCCCTTTCTGTGCAGTGATGCTGGATTAATCACCATGAAGAGTATAAGTGGCTGGAGAGTTGATGTATGCAGTTACTTCACAGCACATGTAGGAATGAACATATCTAAGTAACTGAGAGTGATTAATGACACATTTTCAGTATTTAATTGTAAAACAGATTAGCACACTCACTCATTCAAATTAATCTATGTACACTATGGGGATAACATGCAAACGCCATGCAGACCTTGGCCAGGCTAGGAATCAAGCCTAAGCCCCAGGTGGTGTGAGACAGGAATAGTAGCTCTAAGCCCCCACTCTACCCATGTTAAAACATCTGAACTAAATTACATGGGTAACATTTTAGTTTAGGTACCCATTACAAGCAGCTATTAATAGTCTCATGTTATGAAACATATTATAAGCCTTTTTTAAGATGATATAAAACCTTGAAAAATGAAAGTAAAATATTTAATGAGTTTTATTATTCTAATGATCATGTATTATTGTTAACAGCAAGTTAATGAAATGTTCATTGAATGTTAATAGCTGGTTCATAATGGACACTGTAAAAATGAATTGATTCAACACACTTAAAAAGGTTTGGGGCAGCCACCCGTATATTTTTCCTGGCTGCAAAAGAGTCTTTTAAATACAGAGATGTTCTCTATACCGAGTCCAAAACAGAACTGACTATGGTTTGTCAAGATGGCGGTTTTAAGGGATAGGACAGGAAGTGATGTAAGGGAACCGGAAGTGATGATCTTCATTACTCAGAGTAGGCGCCGGAAGTGATAATCTTCTAGGTGCCGCACCGGAAGTGATATTTTTCTGGGCACCGGGACCGGAAGTGATGTCTTCTGTTCTAAATCAGACAGGTTTTCCCGCGGCTGGTCTGTAGAGATAACAAGAGAAGGTATAGTGCACCCCGCCACCCCCTGGCCTGGCGTGGAATTACCTTTACTTGGTCCATACAACGTCTTCCTAGTCGCACGTGTGTGACAACACCTAAAGTGTGACCATAACATGATTAAATCTAAAGGTATTATTTTTACGTGGTTTATTATTTTGTCACTTCACTGTACGTTGTGCAATCAGGGTTTCTGTTCAGAATTTGTGTATAGAGTTGAGCAGTCTTGTTGAGTACAGTATGTCCAATAATGAGCCCTCACAAAAAATAAATCTGGTCTACAAAGACAACGTATATAAGCATAATGTTGAATACATTATTTTATAATAATTTTCATATATAGTGTCTTTTGAACTCCTTATATTTAAATTTATATTTTGTGACTTTCAGACAGTCCTTTAGCATTCAGAATTGAGTTTATATATTAAGAAATTATTTCATATTTTCTGGGACCGACTTTATATATATTTAGAAATGTCTTTTTGTATTTGGCATATTTAGAACTGACTTTATATACTCAGAGGTTGGGAGTATGCGCTGATAGCGAGTTGCTGCACCCACCATACATTGAACCACCTGGATTGTGATGCGAGTGCAGTGGGTGACACCTCAGGACCACACTGGAACAGTGTGAGATTTTTTTTACAGTGGCTGGAGTGCCAATCCTGCCATCAACCCCCAAGTTTTCCCTGTAAACTGGAGGACCTGGATGAAGATTGACGCCATACGCAGGATGATATACACTCTGATTGACTATATCTATCTATCTATCTATCTATCTATCTATCTATCTATCTATCTATCTATCTATCTATCTATCTATCTATCTATCTATCTATCTATCTATCTATCTATCTATCTATCTATCTATCTATCTATCTATCTATCTATCTATTCAGAAATGACTTCATATATTTGGACATTGATTTTATATATTTAGACACTGACTTTATATGTCCAGACGTTGAATTTATATACTCAGATCCTGAATTTATATATTCAAACATTGACTTTATAGATCCAAAAATTACTTTATATATTCAGATGGTGACTATACTGTATATTCAAAAATTACTTTATATGTTCAGACTTTGACTTTATATATTTAGACAATGATTTTATATATTCTGAATTGATTTTAGATATTCAGGCTCTTACTTTATATATTGATACTTTAAAATAAATAAATAAATAACTTCATAAATTCATAATTGACCTGTGATGGAAAGGTGCCCCATCCAAGGTTGCCTTCAGCGTTCCTGTGACCGTATGATGCTGAAGTAGGTTCCGGTTATCCACAATACAGTATTGAGTTAAGCAGATTTGTAAAATAAAAGAATGAATGAATAAAAGAATTAAACTAATTTAAGAATAGATAAGATAAAAAAAAAAAAACTTTAGATAACCTGAGGCAAGTACAAATAACAGAAGAACAAATGGTGATATACTGTATAATTTACATTTATGTACATTTATATACAGTATGTTTTATTTTAAATGTATCAGAATAAAATCATATAAAATGAATGTCTAATGTCATCTTGAAAATAACCAAAAATGGAAATATGTTAGAAATCTAATATTGGTGACTTACATCCTTAGCCCTCATGTTCTTTTTCAAAGTGGTTTGCCTTTCTGTGCAAATTTTCCATGTTTTCCCTGAGTGAGCTGACAGCAGATTCCTGCTACAGATTGAAGACATCCGGTTAGACTGGCTACACTTAATTACTCCGATTTAAATGAGTTTAAAGTGCTGAACTGGTATTCTCAACCATGAACTGAATAAGTGGGTTAGATGTTGACCTAATATTGGTGGCTGTTGTTTTTTTAAATACAGTATGTTATTTTATTTTAACAAAAATTTAATTTAAAATTGAAATCAACAAACAAATCTTATCTATAATTTATTATATTAATAAGTTAGCATTTGAGACTTTAAAGAAGCTAATATATATATATATGAAACTACAGATTTTACAGAAGGTAATAAAACCCCTAACATCAGCATTTACAGAATCACTTTAACTTTAATAACACATGATATTTTAAAACTGAATATAATCAGCATCTGCCAGTTAGAAATGTTATTATTTGCCCCCATTGTCCTTTGAAAATTTCAAAGTAAAAGAGATCACTTAACTGTCAACAAATAATTCTTGCTTTTTTACAATTCTTAAATAAACCAATGTTATACTTACCACACAGTACAAATTAGCATGTAAACTGTGGGTCAGATATTTTTTTATAAAATAATGAGAGACTTTCTTTAATAGAAATTAATGTAATAACTGCTCCATACTATATATGTGTCATATATAACAATAATTAAACATGAATACAGATTATTTTCTGCTTTAATGTTGTTCTATTGTATACATTTATATTGTTACAAAGTTTTTGTGAATAAGGCATACACATTATACATTAATATAAATGTATTACTATAAATATTGTAAACAAAGCTCAGAGACACAGGTAAAGGTTTGGAGTATCCTCAGGCAAACCTCATATATCATGGTGTCAAAAAACAAATATGGATTAACATGTTGTGTAAGGAATGTCCTTCCAGACACGAGTGTCCAATCAGACAGGATAAAGATGAAGTCGATGAAGTGGAAGGGGCAGGTCCAGGAACCTAGAAGTGATGTCATTAGCCAGTGATATGTTAGTTTCTGGATCTGCAGAGGGAACAGAGACACTATAAGACAGTGCCAATCCTTGGCTTGGGGTGGAATTACAAGTTGACAAGCTTTGAAGCTGATTCCCAAGCACACTTTTATGACAGTATGCACTATTGGAGGATTCATGTATCAACAAAGTATAAATGACAATGGCAAACATTTGACTGTTATTAGGTAAAGTGAAAGTCACTTTCCAGAAGAAAGATGGGCTCATCCTAAGGTCCTTGTTTCAAAGAAATTTGTCAAATAAATGATTTTCCAGACTTGTGTTGGGTGTATACTTCCAGGTCTGCTAAATGTCTTTACCCAACTAAAATTATATTCAGTTTTTTTAAGTATTTCACAAAAATGTAGAAATCTAACAAGGTTTATGTCATGTTGCTCTGCTGCTATGCAATAGATTGTACATAATGACATGAAAAGCTTTACATCCTGTTTAGATATGTATATTAACTGCTGAAAATCATAGTATACGTAGTGGACAAAATAATGCAAATACTATATTAAAAAAAGTGAGTTTGACATACCTGAATCACAATTACAAATGCAGCTGCAAAGGTGATTCATGTAAGGCTGTTTGCAAATCAGCAGTGTGTGTCAGCTACAAAAGGAGTCTGGCAATTAGCCATTTCATTTTTCAAGGCAATCTGAGGTAATTCCAAATAACAGAGTTCACAAAAATGTAAAAACAATTTTTAATGAGTCAAAGGGAACTATCTCAAAAGTAATGACAACATATGTCAACCAGGGACAAACGTCATAGAAAGAAAAAAAAAAACAGTGCCTGCCAGTCAAAGCTCACCAACAGGGTCTGACTGACACTTCACAGGATAGTTGCTAAATGCCACAAAAGTACAGTGTAAAAATTAACCACAGAACTGAACTAGGGCCTGCGTTACACAGTGTCAACAACAACAACTATCCTATGTGAGCTTTACAAAGCTGGAATTTATGACAGGACATACAAAAAGTGATTCTATGCAAGGCCAACACACACAGCTGCATCAAATGTTGTAAGAAACATAAACTTGGACCCCAGAGCAATGGAAAAATTGATATATTTGATAAGTTGTCTTTTATTATATTATCTACTTCCAGTCAGGTGTATGTTTCCTGATAGCCAACCTCTAATGTTAAGATGGTGGAGGAATCTGTAATGGTATGGACAGCCATTGTGTGGGAGCTATTACATTCATTGATTGCTCTACATCTACTAAATCATAAAAATGTCCCTCTGAGCAAACTGATTTTTGGTGACATGAACAAGGAAGTGCAAGTAGGAGACACACGAGGAAGAGAAACAGAGGGCAGACAGGATGCGAGAACGTTGCCTTGAAAATGACGACAGACTAAGAAGCAGGCTTTATGGAAGTGCGCTCTAGAGAGGAGAAGAAACATTCACACACACGCAAATATAGAGGACAGGCTTTGAAGGTGCATGTAGGACAAGAGATAGCAAATATTTTTAAATTATTCCATTACTTGTCTTTGACAGGCACCATGGCTAATAGTCATATATTGGCCATGGAATATTAGGCTTATTCACAGAATCAAATGCACTCTGTGGTGCAAACACCGATCTTATGGTCTTCTATGCCAAGATGATATGACTGCCATGTACACTCCTAAACTAATTCAAGAGTGGTATCATGTATATCGGGATTAACTCAAATGCTTTCCATGGCCATCCAAATCACCGGCGACTGAATCTGTATGAGAAATGCTAGAATGCAGAGTGCAAGGTGAATTTTCACCTCCTTCATCCCCAAAACACCTGGAGTATTTTCTTCTTGAGGAATGGTGCATGCAATTCAGGACTTGTATAACTCCAAGCAGGACCAAAGCTGTTTCAAAAGCAAATGGTAACCCTACTCCTTACTATGGTAGTTCCTTCATATTGTGGCAAAATACAGTTCCAGCTCCTACACAAGTAAATAGATTTTTGCTCAAGGAGGTTGGATTACATCAGGGATTGGCTCTGAGCCCTTTCTTATTAGCAATGGTGAAGGAGAGGTTGACAGACAAGATTAGACAGGAGTCCCCATGGACTATGATGTTTGCTGATGACATTGTGATCTGTAGCGATAGTAGGGAGCAGGTTGAGGAGACCTTGGAGAGGTTCAGATATGCTGTAGAGAGGACAGAAATGAAGGTCAGTAGGAACAAGACAGAATACATGTGTGTAAATGAGAGGGAGGTCAGTGGAATAGTGAGGATGCAGGGAGTATAGTTGGCAAAGGTGGATGAGTTGAAATACTTGGGATCAACAGTACAGAGTAACGGGGAGTGTGAAAGAAGTGAAAAAGAGAGTGCAGGCAGGGTGGAATGAGTGGAGAAGAGTGTCAGGAGTGATTTGTGGCAGACGGATATCAGCAAGAGTGAAAGGGAAGGTCTACAGGACGGTATGTTATATGGTTTGGAGACGGTGGCATTGACCAGAAAGCAGGAGACAGAGCTGGAGGTGGCAGAGTTAAAGATGCTAAGATTTGCATTGGATGTGATGAGGATGGACAGGATTAGAAATGAGGACATTAGAGGGTCAGCTCAAGCTGGACGGTTGGGAGACAAAGTCAGAGAGGCAAGATTGCGTTTGTTTATACATGTACAGAGGAGAGGGTATATTGGGAAGAGGATGTTAAAGTTAGAGCTGCCAGGCAAGAGGAAAAGAGGAAGGCTTAAGAGAAAGTTAATGGATGTGGTGAGAATGGACATGCAGGTGATGGGGGTGACAGAGAAAGATGACGACAACAGGAGGATATGGAAAAAGATGATCCGCTGTGGCAACCCCTAATGGGAGCAGCTGAAAGAAGAAGAAGAAGAAGAAGAAGAAGATTGGTCATTTAAGTAACTTGCTATGTTAGAAGGACTGTTCAATTTGCCACAATTGGATGGTGACAATGATGGTGAGGCGGGTTTGCTATTTTATAAGCTCCCCCTGCTGATGGAATTGAAGCTGCCCTTTTGAACAAAGGTGTGCTGGTTTAGACTGCTATCTTATTCAGCTTGACGCTAGGCTGCTGTTCTTATTTCTTGCTTACCCTCTACTGCTACTAAAAGTAATATATTATCAGGTGTTTATGTTTTTTGTCCACCCAATGTATGCAGAGGTTTTAATGAAGTCAAAAGCAATTGCTTGCTGGTGTCTAAGATTTCTTAACTTCATGTGATGCATGAATAGTTTCTCACAGACCACATCTACTAATGACAATCACAGTTTTAGTCAATGGAATTTTGCATTGGTAAAAAATGCCTCAAGAAGGTATAAAAGGTACAACATTCTGGATAAAGAAGCTGTAAGAACCTCTTGTGTTGATGTCACTGCCAGATACTACAAAGCAAAAGCAGACTCCCAGTCAGGGAGGGCTTGGAATCCAGTGGGCTCAAGTTTATCAAGCCACTGGCTCATGTGAAATGCAGCATGGACCACTTAAGGTATATCTTGTGCCCTGTACTTCTTTTATTTTCTGTGGTGACACTGCATTAATATTTGCTGTCTTGGGTTTAAGCAGAGTATGCCCCTACTACAGTGAATTGTTATTATCAGAAACAGTAACCAAGGCCAATACATACCTGTTTTTCACCGAAATATTTGGCAATGGAAGGATATCATTAGAAGCACTGCAGAAGAAAGAATTCATAATGTAACATTCCAACTATCATAAAATAATTTATCACATTAGTTCAAGTTCAGATTTTATTTGCCATCTGTAAGAAGCACTTTGGAATTCTTATTCATGCTTATGCTCTCAGTGTAGGATTGAAAGGTACTTATGTTTGGCTCAATTGTCAAATTCACTTAATGGGTAATAATATAAATAAAACACTCAGAATGCACTGTGGACAAATTGGAATTTACAAAAAGAGGGATTTAAGTCTTTGGAGATGACCATAATAGAGGAAATCTTGCCAGAATGTAAAATAAATAACTTCTTCCAAAATGCAAAATAATTTATGCCAATATGTCACTTACCAAAATAATGTTTTTAGAAATTATTTTACAGTATAATGAATTTGATGTAGCCTTTAAATAACATGAGATAAAAAAGAGATAAATCAGTTTTAAAGAATATACATTGTAATTGTTCAATTTTAATGTAAGTGTATAGCATCATGAAACAATACAATACTACAAAAACATTCAATGTGCAATCACAATATTTAATGGTCTCATTGATAATATATAGCAGTCAGTGATACGGGGTCCTTTAATGTTAATATGATTTAGTGGCTAACTCTCCTGTCAGACCTAATGATCTGAAATTTCATGCTATGGAAGTTCTGCTTACCACTTTTAACATTTGTTAGTATTTAAAGTGGTTTAAGTTCTCTACTGCTTTATCACAGCAGTGTTTGCTATTGATCAGAGGTACTGATGAAAGGTACAATTTATTCTGTGTGCCATGATTAGGGTAGTTCTATTTTATTCAATTGTCTTTAGTCCCATTATGTCACAGATTCATATTATTGAATTTACTTGTAATATGAATTTAGTGTTCAATTATTAGGAATTATTTTTCTTCTCCCAGGGTGATACCATGTTGTGCCGCTGTCATCAAGATGCAATGACAATTGCTACACAGCGTTGTCCTGAAGGTTGCGTAATTAACATTATCAAAGATCAGCATGTTAGATGTGTCAACATCTGCATTTTTCAGATAACTAAATAAAAACCCTATGTATATAGAGGTGCTATTTAGATTTCCTGGTTCCTGACTTTGCCTTGTTTCTTAATTCTTGTTATTTCTTACTTTGATTCTTGACTTACAATTCTGAACAGGTGAAAAGAGAGGCTTAATTTTTAGTTGTGGCTTCTAGATTGCTTAATGTTTCCTGCCCAGGCCACCTCCATTTATTTCTCTTGCCTTTCCTTGTCTGAAGAATAACACTGTCTGTTACGTTTTGTAGCTTAGTTACAATGAAAAATAAAACATACCTATAAACTCCCATATATCTTAAGCAGCTTCAGAAGCTGATACTGCTTTTATGCCTTTTCATCACAACCTCAGTGTGTTCAGCCTGCCTGTCATTTAACTGTTGTTGTTTCATTGATAATGAACATGAAACAATTGTTTTTATGTCTAACAATATCAACAATGTGTTTTTCACCTACGCTGTTTTCAAATTTTACACTAGGAAACAGTCCTCAAATAAAAGTGTTTCATACAGAGCAAGCGAAACATTTTTATTTTGGCTGCACATTCTTTTGTTTTTAGTGTAAAAAATATTTTTCCCACATGGATGACATTGCCAATAAAGAGTTAAATGTTTGCATATGTGAGTATTTAAAGATCTCCTTATTTGTTGCCATTTACTTCTCTGTCATTGTCATTCTAGCATTCTGTATTGTGGGCTATGTCCAGCATGTCGATGAGACTGTGTATTTGCCAGCTGGTGAATTGCTCTCTATTTCGGGTTTACATGTTCATCACTGAAGCACCTTCTGTGTTGGGCTTGAAGCTCAGGAGATATCACCACTGGAGTTGGTTTTTGCATAATCACAGTGTGTAGCACTTTTGGTGTGAAGATAGGAGCACAGGCCAATTTGCACAGGCATTTGTCTATCATTGTCATGCTTGCATTGTGTATCTCGTACCTGACACTCAACAGATAGCACTGCTGTTCTGCTTCTTCTTCCTATGAGCAACCTCAGCAATGCTATTTATGTTCAGAAGATGTTGCCACTGTTCTTTTCCTTTCTGACATGTTACTCTCTCAAGCAGTCTGACATTACCAAACCCCAATAAATTAGCGGAGGTTTCCTCAGCTCAAATTTTTTGCTTCGTCAGCATGTACAGTATTACATCATAAGTTTAAGATCAAAATCTAGATTCTAGTTTCAGTGGTTCGCAAGTAATTGCGTGAGAACATTTTAGCATTTTCCATATACAGTATAAGAGATGCAACTGCTGGAACTTTATGAGAAAATGTGATGATGTGGCTTGGTTGAATAGTCATGAGAGAAAAATTAATACAGTCTATGGTTACCTAAACAGCTGTGAGGGGCTTTGAAATTCAAAATTTGTTTGGATGAGATTTGTTACATATCTTAACAGTTATGTTATCCTTTAACTCAGGTCTGATAGCAATTGTTTCAAGTCATAAATATCTCTGCATCACACAGTAATCTTTCATTAGGCTTACACAAACTCAGAGCTGTCAATCAATCTAACATTATGAAGATACTCTCAGCTCTCAACTCCTCAACATAACCAAGTTAAAGGAAAAGAATGCAAGCACGCCCCAGCCATTACTGGTCAGATCATATTCTAGTAGTATGATTTCATGTCATATAACTTTCTGTAGATGAACGTCTTTTTCTATGTTTCCATGAAACTGGACTTCTGTTCTTATAATAACTTTTTTTTATTTTACTCTTTATGCACAGATAATTTTATTCAGAATGTAATTAATCAGGCAGTACTCATTTTATTTTTTAGGCATTTACAGAAATAAGGCTGTAACAAGGAAGGACTCCAGACATTGCAAAGGTTTGGGGCAGCCACCCGTATAATGTGTTCCTGGTTGCAAAAGCAAAAAGGTTTTAGAGCGAGCAGTGTTTACAAGACAGAGTCCAAAACAGATCTAAAATCCAGAGGAAGGGAGTGAGGTTTTATGGGGAGTCTGGGGGAAGTGATGTCATCCTCGGGACCGGAAATAATGTTGTCCTCGGGGTCGGGACTGGAAACGATGTGTCCCATGCTGAGGTATCAGCTCCTGGTGGGATTTCCTGGGAAAGATCTGCAGGAGACTTAGAAAAAGAGTTAGTGCACCCCACTGCCCCCCAGGCAGATATGTTACTACAAGTCGTTAAGCCCTTCAGCTGGCTCCTATTCACATGTGTGTGACAAGGCTCCCCCTTTAGCCCAGACTTGTCGGGTCGGGCGGCCTGCACCGAGAGGTCGTGAGCCTGAGAGAGGGCGTCAGCATTGGCATGAAGAGAACCCTTCCAATGAACAAGTGAAAACTTGTATGGTTGCAGGTCAAGAAACCACCTAGTGACCTGTGGATTTGACTCCTTGTGAAGGGCCATCCACTTTAACGGCGCATGGTCCGTCACCAGCCCAAAAGGTAGTACCGCAACTGGGTAATCGGCCATTTAATCACTAAGGCTTCCTTCTCCCCGCTGCGTACCTGGTCTCCCGATCCAACAGTTTCCAGCTTAGGTACATGACGGGGTGTTCAACACCATCAATGCTTTGGCTCAACATCGCTCACAAGCCTGTGTCCGAAGCGTCTGTCTGGAGGATAAAGGAAAGAGAAAAGTTAGGGGCTGTCAATACAGGTGCTGAAGTCAGAGCCTGTTTTAAGTCACAGAATGCAGTTTCCGTCTTGTCAGACCATAACACGTGGTTGGGAGCTCTTTTCTTCATCAATCCGGTCAAGGGCGCCGCTCTCTCGGAGAACCTAGGTACAAACCAGCCAAGCCGAGAAATGATCGGACCTGCCTCTTGTTTCACGGACAGGGCCATTTCAGAATGGCATTTAGTTTTGAACACTGTGGCTTCACAGTACCCTGGCCCACCAGGTAGCCCAAATATCTAGCCTCTATCAGTCTGAAGAAACATTTCTTGGGATTGATTCGAAGCCCGGCCTCTCCTAGTGTCTGCAATACCTCTGTGAACTGCTGCATGTGTTCCTTCCATGTGCTGGAATAGATGATGACGTCATCCAGGTAGACAGCACTATACGCGTTATGGGGTCGGAGCACTTTGTCCACCAGACGCTGGAAAGTTGCAGGAGCCCCGAGTAACCCAAATGGAAGGACATGATACTGCCAGTGTCCGCCAGGGGTACTAAACACGGTCTTGACCTTCGCGGACTCCGTTAAAGGACTCTGCCAGTACCCTTTTGTCATGTCAAGTATGGTCAAGAATCTAGCCTGTCCCAGCCTCTCGAGGAGGTTGTCCACGCGTGGCATGGGATAAGCATCAAACTAGGATACCAGGTTAAGCAAACGGAAGTAAATTGCAAAACCTCCAACTGCCGTCGGGCTTAGCGACCAAGACGATGGGACTGGACCAGGGACTAAAACTTTCCTCAATCACTAATAGTTCCAGCATTCGTTTGATTTCCAGTTCCGCCTCTGCTTTCTTTCCTCCGGGAGTCTATAGGGCCGCTCTCAGACAATAACCCCCCGGTTCAGTCACTATGTCATGCGCAATCAGAGAGGTCTGACCAGGTGTTTCACTCACCACCTCTGGGATGGAGCGGATAGCTGATTCCAGCTCCTGCCTCTGTCTGGACGATAATTCCTCGCCGAAATTAAGGGGGTCTGTTTGAGCAAAGAGTGAACGGGGCTGACCGGAGGAGGGATCGGGGTCCCTTTCCTTCCACGGTTTCAGTAAGTTCACATGAAACACCTGCTTGCTTGGTCGATGATTAGGTTGTTTCACCAAATAATCAACCAATCCTTTCCTCTCCTTAATTCCGTAAGGGCCTTGTCAATGGGCAAGCAATTTGGAATGAGAGGTGGGAATCAATACCATGACCCAATCCCCTGGACGGAACCCCCGGAGGGTCGTGCCACGATCATAATGGCAGGCCTGTGCTGTTTGTGCTTCCTCCATATAACTCTGTAGAATCGGTCTAATTTTGTCAAATCTATCTCATAACTGTGCGATATATTCGAGTATGTTTGTCGAGGGAAGAGCCTCTCCTTTCCAGCCTTCATTTAAGATATCCAATATTCCCCGGGGCTGCAGTCCGTATAACAACTCAAAAGGGGAGAAGCCCGTAGAGCACAGGTGTCGAACTCCGGTCCTGGAGGGCCGCAGTGGCTGCAGGTTTTCGTTCTAACCATCTTCTTCATTAGTGACCAGTTTTTTGCTGCTAATTAACTTCTTTTGCCTTAATTTTAATTAACTTGACTCAGCCCCTTTGTTGTTTCTTTTTCCTTAATTAGCAGCAAAACAATAATGAGACACAAAACGAGCTGCCCACACGACCAGCTATCCACAATATCTGAAAAATAAGAAAGGTGAAGGTCTCAGTAAGACTGATCTCTCAGATCACCAAAACATTTTGACATTCTTAGAAAAAACAGAAAATCAACAATTTTGGAAATGTCTGCTGTGGCAGAATGAGAGCAGCAACAAGCCATGGAATTAAACAACAAGTTTAATTAACAGCAAGAATCAGCTTCTCATCAAGAAACTGGTTGGAGTGAAATTGGTTGGAGTTTGAAGACCCAATTTAGCTGGTCATCTGTTGGCTCGTTTCACATCTCATTTCTGTTTGTCTGTCATTTAATGAAGAAAGAAATCAAGTCAGAGCACTGAATCCTTAAAAACAGGGCTATTAAAACAAAGGGCAAATGAGTTAATTAGCAGTGAAAACTGGTCACTGATTAGGAAAAGGGTTAGAATGAAAACCTGCAGCCACTGCGGCCCTCCAGGCCTGGAATTCGACACCCCTGCCGTAGAGGTTTGTGGGACTTCCTGATAGGCAAAGAGTACGAGGGGGAGGAGTTGATCTCAGTTCCTCCCATCCTCGCTGACCACCTTGCAAAGCATCTGCTTGAGAGTCTGGGTGAACCACTCTACTAAACCATTGGTTTGAGGATGGTATACCGCGGTTCTTAAGTGCTTGATTTTCAGTAACTTGGCCGTTTCCTTGAACATTTCCGAGGTAAAAGGCGTCCCTTGGTCCGTTAGGACTTCTCTAGGGATGCCCCCTTGTGCAAAGACCCCTACTAGCTCCCGTGCGATTGCCTTAGAGATAGCCGAGCACAAAGGAACAACCTTTGGGTACCGGGTCACATAATCCACGAGGACTAATATATATTTATGTCCCTGGGCTAAGGGCTCCAAGGGTCCTATTACATAGACCCCAATGTGGTCAAAATGAACATCAATAAGGGGAAGGGGAACAAGAGGAGCATGGTCACTCCTAGGAATTTGCTGTAGTTGACACTCTGGACAGGAAATGCAAAAACAGCGAACCTCCTCATTGATCCCCGGCCAGAAAAATCAGAGTTTAATCCGCTCCAAGGTTTTTTCAGAGGAGGTGGATGTGCACCAACTCACAGACCTGCCACCGGTATGATCATGGGTTAAGCAGCAACTTCCAGTCCTCCCCTTCATGCTTGGTGACCAGATATAACAGATCATTTTCAATAACAAAGCGAGATCCCTGTGGCATGGGCTAATGCGTGCATTGGCCATTGACGAGAACAACTGCATTCTTTGCATACTTCAGAAAGTCATTATTCCATTGTTCTCTCTTGAAAGAAGCCGGTGTCATTTTAAATTGAAAGTGCAAGTCATAGAGAGGATCTGGAGTGACCTCAAAGGGCGGGGATTCCTCCTTGGTTGCTGGGGCGCGGGTAGATGACGCAACTGCCCACAACGGACCAGGAGTCTTTGCGCCGGCCTCGTGGTTCTCCGTCTCGCTCTCAGCCGGCTGGTTACACGGCGTGGAGGTAGCCTGAGATGAGTCTCCCTCATCTATCGCAAGGCCTAACCGCTGACCGAGAGTGCTTAGTAGTCTACTGCATTCACTGCAAGACTAGTCCCACCCTAGGATCACAGGAAGGGGTGGGTCTGGAAGGACCGCCACGGAGAGTCTTTTAAGCTTTCCCCCTTGACAGATGTAACACTGGGCGGATTTATATACACAAATTTCACTGTGTTTGCACCTAAGACTGGTCGTTTGTTTATTCTACTGTCACGGTAAGACATATCGGCAAGCAACAACGGACATGTTACTGCCGGAATCAAACAACGCTGTGACCTTACATCCATTTACCACCACTTCTCCGGCACGTGAAGCCACCAGGGGGTTGTTAAGGGTACACAAACAATATCCCCGTGTCCTCCCACAGTTCGTCTTACTCCCAGACAGGTTACACACCAAGGGGTCCGGGGCTCTGGTTTGAGTGAGAGAGACCTATTAAGTGGGACATAGTCCCTAGGGGTTCCACCAGAGGGTCATTCTGTCCTCTCAGATTTCAAGACTAGCCTCTAGTTTTGTATGAGCCCTGTGAGCTCAGTGATCGAATGGAATTCTCCCCAGGCCGGCTGGGCAAAGGGCCAGGGTAGACACTGGAGCAAAAAGAAGCAGGTCACCTGCTCCACAATCTGGTAAGAGGTCCTGTCAAATGGCCGTAGCCACAGAGCCACCTGTTCCCATAGAGACATAACCTGCTCAGGGATTGACCCGTCTACTTTTAATTCCCAGCATTTAATTTGCTTTACCTGCTGGCCCGGGGAAAGCCCAACTTTACCAGGGACCTCGGTCCTGATGGGTGGCTCAGCTCTCTTAGCTGAGAGAGTATTACAAGCCTTCTTTGTTTCCTCCCAAGAAACCAGCCCACATCTGTGGGTCCCTTCCACTTTCTCCTTTCTGTAGGACTTATGCCCGGGGATGTACTTGTGGAGCAGAACCTGTACCGGGTCTTTCTTGACCCCCTGACGCACTCCCCATCCAGAAACTTGGCCCCAGTACTTTCCTACCTCTGTTGCTTTTGGGTTCTGTCCTGGTTTCTTCTGGGACGTCATCCTGCCGACTACGCCACTGTAACAAGGAAGGACACCAGACATTGCAAAGGTTTGGGGCAGCCACCCATATAATGTGTTCCTGGTTGGAAAAGCAAAAAGGTTTTAGAGTGAGTAGTGTTTACAAGACAGAGTCCAAAACAGAACTAAAGTCCAGAGGAAGGGAGTGAGGTTTTATAGGGAGTCTGGGAGAAGTGATGTAATTCTCTGAGCCCGGGCCGGAAATGATGTCATTCTCAGGGCAGGAATTGGAAATGATGTCATCCTTGGGGCTGGGACTGGAAATGATGTGTCCCATGCTGAGGTAGCGGCTCCTGGTGGGATTTCTGGGAAAGATATGCAGGAGACTTAGAAAAAGAGTTAGTGCACCCCGCCGCCCCCTGGGCAGATATGTTACTACGAGTCATTAAGCTGCCTCCTATTCATACGTGTGTGACAAAGGCACACTGTCAGTTTGTGAGAAAACTGTGGTATTGGTAGTTATAAACAAATACAAAATGTGCCCTTACTGCATGGTAATGTAAATCCTTGTTGATTAATAATGTGTTGCTTGCATGAACAGTGGCTGTCGCATACCATTTATTTCTTCAGTAGTCTGCTTGATTTGGCCTATTTTAAAGCTGACTCAACCTGCTGTCCTTCACTTCTAGTCAGGATGAGTAAGGCAGCTGTCTTGAGAGTCTTCCAAAGGGGACAGATGGTTACAGCACACAAGGCAGAAGCCCGAGTCTTTATGACTTTCCCATCTTTTAAGAGATGTTGGCCTCATGATAATTGTAGTCTGGTATTTAAAAAGAAAAAAAAAGAGGCTCTATTTTTACATTTCAAACCTCATGATCCTGTTTAGATAATTTGTTTCATATTTACAATATGTTTTACTACAGATTATCTGAAACTTTACAGCAGTTATTGGGATGATTTATTTTTCAATAATGCTAGAATTATTGTTAAAGGAAGGAATTCATTTTATAGGCAAGCGAACCATACTGTATACTGTAAGCTACATTTAGGAAGGAAACATCTTAAGAATCTCAAAATCAAAGCTTCCAAGCAGTAACAGTGGCTTTGCAGTTAAACAGTAGAACGTGAAACTGCTGGGGAATTAATATCTAACTGCTGGCTTTTGTGAGCTGCTCATAACTTACTGATTAACTTTGTAAAGGTGATCCTCTGTAAAACTCCATTGAACTGCTTTACGATAACGTTTGACTTTGTGATCATAGTACTGCAATCATGGGTCCTTCTGCGTCCACCATTCCTAATTGGAATATTCAGCTTCATTGTTTTTTAAATTTTAAACGAAAGTATGGCAGTTTAAACTGTGCAGGGAATAAAAAGCACACCCCAAACTGAACATTCTTTCAAATATCTAGCTTGTTATTATAAATCAACATACAGTATATGCAGAGCAAATCTGTTAGTGTTAAACTAACTTTTATAGTGAACCTTTAAAGCTGTATATGTAGAAAGAGTGTTTCAGTGTATACATTTTCAGTGTTAATTAGCTTTGTTACATTAGACTACGCTTATGGGTGTTTATTATTTTAAATGTCAGATAATTCTTTTTTTCCAAGGAGAGGATCTAAAAGGCTCACCATACATTGGGAAAAGGGAAACTGACAAAGCTTCAGAAGAACAATGCGCAACAGAGAATGTCTGTCTTTACCCTCCCTTATAAACATAGCTGTTTTTTTTTTTTTTTTATACATGACATACTGTCATTTAAAATGAGTGCTGACAGAGGTCCACCTTTTTGGAACTCCAAAGTTCAGACAATGAGACAAATGAATTGGCAAAAAAAGAATAAATGAATCACTAAAAAAAGAAGTGGAAAACCAAAGTATATAAAACGCTGATAGAATGAGAGAGCTTCACCAATCATAGAGAGTCCTTTAGATTCCCAAAGAACTTACTGCGGGATCCTGCACAAGAAACTGTTGCCAGAGTTGCCATTCACACACAAAAGATGATGGTCCTACATGAGCACAACTTGCAATCCACTAAAAGCAGCTTTATCAATTTAAAAAACAAGAAATGAATGTTTTATTTTATGTTAGTTTTCTCAGTCATTTTCAGTTGGCTTCTCACCAGCAGGGTGAACCAGCTTACAGTTTTGCACAATACTTTATGGAATGCACATATATATACTGTATATATGTTACCAAGGTGTGAAATACAGGGGTTTCACTGTGCTTTGGGAGCTACAAAATAACACCTTAGATTCCCAGGAAACCTCTAATCAAGTGCTTTTGGTCCCTGGAAAATAAATAGGCTAAAATACAAATTCAGAAGAATATACAGTGCATCCAGAAAGTATTCACAGCGCATCACTTTTTCCACATTTTGTTATGTTACAGCCTTATTCCAAAATGGATTAAATTCATTTTTTTCCTCAGAATTCTACACACAACACCCCATAATGACAATGTGAAAAAAGTTTACTTGAGATTTTTGCAAATTTATTAAAAATAAAAAAATTGAGAAAGCACATGTACATACTGTAAGTATTCACAGCCTTTGCCATGAAGCTCAAAATTGAGCTCAGGTGCATCCTGTTTCCCCTGATCATCCTTGAGATGTTTCTGCAGCTTCATTGGAGTCCACCTGTGGTAAATTCAGTTGATTGGACATGATTTGGAAAGGCACACACCTGTCTATATAAGGTCCCATAGTTGACAGTCCATGTCAGAGCACAAACCAAGCATGAAGTCAAAGGAATTGTCTGTAGACCTCCAAGACAGGATTGTCTCGAGGCACATATCTGGGGAAGGTTACAGAAAAACTTCTGCTGCTTTGAAGGTCCCAATGAGCACAGTGGCCTCCATCATCCATAAGTGGAAGAAGTTCGAAACCACCAGGACTCTTCCTAGAGCTGGTCGGCCATCTAAACTGAGCGATCGGGGGAGAAGGGCCTTAGTCAGGGAGGTGACCAAGCACCCGATGGTCACTCTGTCAGAGCTCCAGAGGTCCTCTGTGGATAGAGGAGAAACTTCCAGAAGGACAACCATCTCTGCAGCAATCCACCAATCAGGCCTGTATGGTAGAGTGGCCAGACGGAAGCCACTCCTTAGTAAAAGGCACATGGCAGCCCGCCTGGAGTTTGCCAAAAGGCACCTGAAGGACTCTCAGACCATGAGAAAGAAAATTCTCTGGTCTGATGAGACAAAGATTGAACTCTTTGGTGTGAATGCCAGGCATCACGTTTGGAGGAAACCAGGCACCGCTCATCACCAGGCCAATACCATCCCTACAGTGAAACATGGTGGTGGCAGTATCATGCTGTGGGGATGTTTTTCAGCGACAGGGACTGGGAGACTAGTCAGGATAAAGGGAAAGATGACTGCAGCAATGTACAGAGACATCCTGGATGAAAACCTGCTCCAGAGCGCTCTTGACCTCAGACTGGGGCGACGGTTCATCTTTCAGCAGGACAACAACCCTAAGCACACAGCCAAGATATCAAAGGAGTGGCTTCAGGACAACTCTGTAAATGTCCTTGAGTGGCCCAGCCAGAGCCCAGACTTGAATCCGATTGAACATCTCTGGAGAGATCTTAAAATGGCTGTGCACCAACGCTTCCCATCCAACCTGATGGAGCTTGAGAGGTGCTGCAAAGAGGAATGGGCGAAACTGGCCAAGGATAGGTGTGCCAAGCTTGTGGCATCATATTCAAAAAGACTTGAGGCTGTAATTGCTGCCAAAGGTGCATCGACAAAGTATTGAGCAAAGGCTGTGAATACTTATGTACATGGGATTTCTCAATTTTTTTATTTTTAATAAATTTGCAAAAATTGTCATTATGGGGTGTTGTGTGTAGAATTCTGAGGAAAAAAATGAATTTAATCCATTTTGGAATAAGGCTGTAACATAACAAAATGTGGAAAAAGTGATGCGCTGTGAATACTTTCCGGATGCACTGTAATTGTTAGTATTATGAATGGGCTAATTATTTAAAATTTCTGCATGTTTTTAATCATCCTTTTACTAGATGTACAGTAGAACTTGTTTTGGAGGTTTCCTGAGTCCAAGAATGTAAATGTAATGTTAATTTTCTGAATTAATACTTTCTTTTGTTTTTGTTAATTATTTTAGGCCATGTTGCCACCTTTTTGTTTATTTACAATTACTACTGTGTTGTGAGGAGTGTGTCCTCAAAGGTTGCAATGCGACAGGTTAATTGTGTTGTCTTTAAAAGCACTTCCTTATCGGAGTTTGGTGATACAATACCCCTTTGGACAAATGTCCTTTTTCTAAAAGAATCACTATTTCTAATTCGTTTTATGTTTTGACTGTAATTTTTGACTTGATTTTTGATTCCCATTTTGTTTTTAGTGAAAGTGCAGTTGATTTGCAGGTTTTGACTGTTTTCTTTTTGTTTTCAACCACACAGTTTCCCCTAGCTTCTCTCTAAAAACTTAAGCATAACAGGGTACTTCCTTATATTTGTACCTGTTTAGATGTCATAATGGATGGACAGGCCTCTTGCCTGGGTTGAGGAATGGCACCTTACCCTGCCAGGACACCATAAGTGGAAGTGCGACCTTACCGGGATAGCACTAGGTTCCTATCCCAGTCAGTGAGGTCAGATAACGGACGGACTGAGGTAGACTGGTCCTCAGGGGCAGTTTATCCCCCAGGGTGAAAGGTAGCAGTGCTACTCTGGTTTGGTCCCAGTTTGGACTACCGCAGGGTTCCATGGGCCATTTAGGTCAGAAGGACAGCTCTGTCAAGGTCCCTAGGGGCCATCTGAAGGTGCTTCTGGGAAAAGGTCCCCTTACTTTGGGGAGCTTCCAAATGACCCAGAAGTGCTTCCACCATGCTATGTCGTTGGACTCCCAGGTCCAACATAAAAGGAGCCATCTTGCCTCAATGAGGTGAGTCAGAGTTGGGAGGAAGAGGACAACGTTCAGTGTGGAGGTGGAAGTAGACAGAAAAGAGTTGGAGTTACTGACTTATATAGTGTGGATTGACCTAAAAACCTGTCAAGGCTTTTTTAGGCATATAAAAAACTTTGTTTTAACTTGGAACTGTGTCGGTGGTAGTTGTGTCTGGTGTCCTGGGCTCACTGGTGCCACCTAGGGTCCACACCTGCTTTACCTTCTACAAGATTTGGTTCTGCCATCTATCTATCTATCTATATATATATATATATATATATATATATATATATATATATATATATATATATATATATATATATATATATAATATATTTTTCTTATTAGTAGTTTAACATAGAGCACTGTCTTCACAGTACTTGGATGTTAATTCAATTTCAGGCTAGACGTATCTTATGAGCTTTCTGTAGAGTTGCAGCATTTTAATATTTTTTTAATCAGTAATTTAGATTCTTTCAAAGACCTGCATTCTGGTCAGTTTGTGCCTCTGTATTTTGAAAGGTGTGATGTCTATGTCTGTGTTTTGCTGCTAATTTAGTCTCCAGTTCCTTGTGAATGGTCTTACAAATAGATACATTTGTTTCTGCATATTACCAACTGTATGTGTCAAAAAATCTTGGGAAAATACTTAAAAATGTATTTTCAGCCATTCAAACTCTTTTCATTTCATCAGTCTTATAAATCTATTCAGAACATCTTTAAAATTTAAAAAGATAAAGGTTATTCCCACACTAAAAAGAAATGAAGGTAAGTGACACAACTTTTCAGTTACTATATATAGCCTTCTCCTTCACCTGGCTATGCAGCTGAAACAGTGTGTTCTTACCTTCTCTTTTCAGTATGAAAGTGACCTTTTAACATTTCTCCTTTTCCAAATGCACACTGATACAGACGTTCATTAACTGAATTATCCTTAAAGTCCAATTTCTGCTGAAATCTAGTCTTTCACATACATTAAGTAGACATCCAGTTGCTGCAGTTTGTGCCAGGTTGAAGGACGGCATGAGGTGTGAGCTGAAGATGTTCCTTTGTATTACTGTGCTTGGATCAACTATTCTGGAAAGTGGCATTCAAAGAACCTCAATTGATAAACATTTCCTTTAAGCCAGACCCTCACATCAAAGAATTCAAGACACTGGGACCTCACATCAAAGACTTTCTTGCATATAAAGTGTTTGAATCTGCTTCTTAGGTTATCATTTGGACTGGGTTCACAGGATAATTAAGATCAGCATCTGGGAAGAGGACAATATTCTGCACATTATATAGGTCAAGAAAACTGCAAGAAAAACTTGGACACTACAGTATACTTCCTATTTAGTAATACAGCTGCATATGGTGAATGCATATGTGTAATGCTGAACAAATAAAATTGTTGTATAGAGGAATGTTAAGTTACGGTGTGAAAAAGCAGCTGCCACCGTCCAGATTTGCTCTGTTATTACAAGTTTTGGACACCGATTGTTTTCATATGTTCAACCAGAATGTAATATTAGGAAAAAAAAAACAACACATTTTTTTATGTCACTTATTGAACAAACAAAGTTATCTAACAAAATCAGACACTGTGCAAAACACTAATTGAGCCACACTGTGCAACCTTTATCTGCAATGACTGCAACCAACCACTTCCTGTAATTCAATATCAGTCTTTTGCATCACTGTGGAAGAATTTTAACACACTCTACCTGGCAGAAGTACTTTAGAAACTTGAGAAATACTTGAAGATTTTTTGAAATCATGAATTGCTCATTTCAGTTACTGCCACAACATTTCTATTGGGTTTAGGTCTGGGCTTTGTCTGAAACTTTCATTTTGCATCTTTTCAGTCACTCTGGTTTAAAATATTTTGGGTCATTGTCTTTCTACTGACTTCAGAGTAGACGGATCGGGAGAGCATGGGGGTCATGAGGTCACTGGAAAAGGGTGTGTGGCACTCCTGACATCTCTGCAAAAAGATGAAGGTCTAAGTCTTTAGAGTCCTGGTGCTTCCTGTCTTGCAATAAGGTTGTAAGACATGGAGGCAATCCAGTGACCTGAGACGAAGACTGGACTCCTTCAGTACTGTTCTCTACTTTGGTTCTCTTTGGAGAATCCTTGGGTACCGCTGGTTTGATTTTGTCTGGAATGAGCAGTTGCTCACAGAGTCCTGAATGAGGCACACTGCCTGCATTGTGAGGGAGCGTCAGTTATGGCACTACAGCCATGTGGCCTGATTCTCCGAGGGTGATCCAGCATTCAGGATCCTTATTGTTAAGGACCCAAGTGGCTGGACAAGACCAAGGGGACACCCATGCAACACCTCGCTGCAACAGATAGATGGTCATTTCTGAAGGGTAGGACTTGATCGTGTGTCTGCCTGGGGGGTTGTCAACCAGGATCCCCAGCTGTTTCATCATGTGGTGGGTGCAGCAACACACCGTACCGGCGCATGTTCCCCAACCTAACCTGACCCGATTGTCTTGCTGTATGACCCGGCAATGCATCAGCTTTAGCTCACAGAGAGATGACTAAATATTCTCTTTAAAAATACAGAGCAGAGTTCATGGTTCCTTCAAATTATGGTAAATTGTCCAGATCCAAGTGCAAAAGAGCATCCCCACACCTTCACACTACTCCCATCATGTTTGGCTGTCGGTATGTTGGTCTTGTTGTAAAATGCTGTGTTTTCTAAACACTGAACATAATAAGGCACATACTATCAAAAACGTTGAACCGTTCATAGAATATTCTCCCTAAAGGAATCAACCATGTACTTCCTCTCAAATTAGAGAAAAGCATTTATTTTATTTGTTTAGTAGTATGTTCTGTCTTCATAGTTTTTAATGAAGCCTGTTTTTGCCCATTGATTGTGGAATTATGAGCACTTGCCTTTGCTGAGTCAAGAGATGTCTGCAGTTGTTTTGATTTTTTTGTTGGAGATTTCCTGGATGCACCCTCATAGTACTTAAGTTGGAGATTCACTGCTGTTCCAAGTGAGATCTCCATTTGGAGATTAAGGGTCTCAGGATGATTTGGCAGAGTCCCAAAGGCTTAAAAAATGGCTTTGATGCCCTTTTCATACTGATAGACATTTTTTTCCCCCCGATTTCCCTGGGAATTTCTAAAGATGTCGAAAGTATAAGCTTTTTGAATATTTGTTCCAGCAGCTTGATAGTAAGAGTTAATATAAGTGATATTAATATTGAGCAAGTCTGGCTGTAAGAAATCCTGACTGTGTTCAATCAATTAAATCTAATTATCTCTATAATTGGGTTGATTTAACTAGGGGCAATTTCTTTTTCACACAATACCCAATGGGTAACTGTGTTCATTAGATAAATGAAAAAAAATATTATTTGTTGAATTACAGTAGAGGTTTTGTAGCTCTAGCTTAAACAAAATTCTGTAGCAACATCAAGACTGAACTTGAGAACCACTGCTTTATCTAAAATTAGATTTTGGATGATGACCTGAAAATATTCAGTGTAAAAAATTTGCAGTAACAGTGGAAATCAGGTACGGGGAAAATCGTTTTTTACAGAATTATAAATACGGTTTTAACTTGTAAACAGGCTTACAGGTACCCTGCTTATATAGTAACATGTGCCATAATTGCAGCATTATTTCATATTGGCATCCTGCTAGACCTCAATTACATTTCTTAATGCTGCAGCCATTGAAAGAGATATGTATAAATCATTTCTGCATAATCTATGATTAAGAGCAAGTCAGTTTGAAAAAAGCTAGTGAATGTTTCAAAGAATGCATAAGGCTCTTTGCTAATTATACCTCAGAAGGTTGTCACATCTCGTAAATCTTGGATATATCCCAACTACTGACTTTTTTGGCAGCAAAGATGCTCATCATGTCGCTTTTTGCAAAATGGGTAAAACTTGATTGTTTCAATCAGTTATTGGTTTGCTTGCACAGATGTTGTTTTTTTTGGGTGAACCATATAAGAAACTATATTGCCCTATACTGCTGCAGTTTTAATATGTCCATATTTATCAACTGAATGCATGACTGTAAAAGATATGCCATATTCTGTGTCTGGTGATACTGCTAAACATGGGCTCTTGTTTTCATCACAGTGAGAGCGTGATCTTTCAGTAAAATCAGAGAAGTTGCATATGACTTGTATTTCAACATTTTAGTTCTTTTAATTTATCTTATACACAGGAATCTACAGTACATATGGCAGCCATATGTGGTACGTGCCAATGAACATGCTGAAAGAAACTTAACTGCACACATTGCAAAAAGAGATATAGTGGCATGAAAAGTAGTGAAAAGCATGGTTACTTGTAAAAGGTCAGTGAAGAAGAGGTGAAAGGAAAGTTAAAATACTGCAAACAAGCACAAAACTGAATAATATGACTGAAGTTCCATCCATCCATTTTCCAACCTGCTGAATCCGAACACAGGGTCACGGGGGTCTGCTAGATCCAATCCCAGCCAACACAGGGCACGAACCAATCCCGGGCAGGGTGCCAACCCACTGCAGGACACACACAAACACACCCACACACCAGGGCCAATTTAGCATCGCCAATCCACCTAACCTGCATGTCTTTGGACTGTGGGAGGAAACCGGAGCACCCAGAGGAAACCCATGCAGACACGGGGAGAACATGCAAACTCCACGCAGGGAGGACCCGGGAAGCGAACCTGGGTCTCCTAACTGTGAGGCAGCAGCACTACCACTGCGCCACCGTGCTGCCCCATGACTGAAGTTGCTCTTTAGAAATATGAATAGTGCAGCCATCAGCTATACTGTATGTATGCAAACATAGCACAAAATCAGCAGAGGTAACAAGACATAGATCTAATAAGAAACAAGAACAGACCACTCAGCCAACTTAGTTCATCAGTCTCTACTCCCTTAACATTTTCAAAATGTTGGAGTCCCAATGGTACTTTCATCTATTCTACTAATACCATATTCCATGTATCCATTATTCTATGTGTATAGAAACTTGCTGTTAGTGCGAAATGTACCTGTTATGCATTTCTCTAGGAAAGGCATACAGAATGAATGGAAATGGCCAGGGGCCTCATGTAACGCCGTGCGTAGAACTCACACTATAACATGGCATAAGCACAAATGCGGGAATGTTCGTACGCACAGAAAAATCCAGATGCAGGAATCTGTACGTACGCAAACTTTCACGTTCTTCCACTACATAAATCCTGATCAGCGTGAAAAGTAACTTACGTGCACGCGCCTTCTGTCCCGCCCCAACTCCTCTCAGAATTACTCCTCTTTGAATTTGCAAATCAATATAAATAGCCCTTAAGATCAGCCTTCTGTGAAAAGACAATGGGAAAAGCACAGAGGAAAACAGAAGAATTTTAGCGAATACCAAATGGAGGCAAGGATAAATGTACTATTTGTTGGTTTAAACAGTGGTATAAACAAGAAAAGGAAGTTGATCGAGTGACAGAGAGTGTTGGAGAAACTCGAAAGCTGAAGTTAATAAAGTTGCACAGTGCCCGAAATAAAAAAGAAGCTGTCACATATCAAAACCGCCGTGACATAGCCGAGTCATAGCCCACTGTGTGAGTTTCATATGAAAGCTTATTAGGGTACAGAGAAATAAAAAATCGGCACACAGTGGGAAAAAAGCACGAAATGTCAACTTTAATCTCGAAATTGCCACTTTGATCATGTAGTTTATTTTGTCATTAAAGTAGAACATCACAAACTTCATCTTAAAATCATTTAATTTACTAGTTTCTCAAATCCCATTGTAACTAAAGTAGCACATTAAATGCTTTGTTTTGAATTTGATCTTCTATGTGCTCTATGTGTGTGAATCACTACGTGCTTACCGGCTTTCTCTTCCTCCGACAGGACACAGAATCCATTACATTCGTAATATTACAGCTCTCTGAATAATTAAAATACTGAGATGTATACTTGATATAATTTTCATGATGATAGTAGTTAAAGCATGTTATTAAACATAGGAACATGGTGGCGCAGTGATTGTGCGCGACCTTCGATGAAATAATTTATTGCAGCAGTACTGTCTCTTTCAAACGTACTAACTCCCAATTCCTGTCCTTACTTTTCTTTCTCCAAATACCCAATCGCCACACAATCAGCTCTGTAATAGACGTTAAGCCTTCTGTAAGCTTAGAATGCCGATTCTTCAAAACTTTTAAGGAACGTTGTAATATCTTCCTAGTACATGTTTAATTATTCTATCCTTCACGCCAGTCCCAGTGAAGCATACAGTGCGAGGCAGGAACAATCCGTGAACGGAGCGCCAGATCCTTGCTACTGTAGCGACACCGTGTCCTTTAATTATTAACAATATAGATTATTTAAATGAAGTTAAAGTTTTATCTGTATAATATAATAAACATATTTTGCTGCATTTCATCTTAAAAATGATGTCATCATCATATGTAAATACGCACTTTATAAAGTGGCTCAGGTTGTGCAATATTATAACTATCACAAGTTTACAGTGAGGTGATTGTACTTATAAGTACAAACAGTTCTACAAGGAGCACTTGATGGACTGATTGAGTGCGTTTAGAGCTCTTGGGATGAAACTCTTTCTGAACTGTGAGGTCCATACAGGAACGGTTTTGAAACGTGTGCCGTGTGAGAAGCAGTTCAAATAGGAAGCATGGCAGAACCAGCGTGTGTTTGATGCTGTATACCGATAATTCTCTTTCCGATCAGCTGCTCCAAGTGGTGCAGTGAGAGTAATATGGAAAAATATGATCCGCTGTGGCAACACCTAACAGGAGCAGCTGAAAGAAGAAAAAGATGGTGCAGTGAGAGTAGCAACACTAAAGCAGCTATGGTATTTGGAATAGTTTGACCATTCCGTGGACCATTATATTGTTACTGGTTAATTACAATCAGATGCATTAAACTAATAAACAATATGCGGTTAATTTCAGTGTATTTATAAAGCCGCGTCAGGGATGTGGATCTAAAAAAGAAAAGGAATCCACACAGGAACAGCAGCACTGCTTTGACGCTGGGTGCCACCAGTCTGCAAAACCGAGCGGAGAAATTGCGTACGCCAGGGTATGAGGTACCGTGGAAATGTGCGTGGCTTCACGCCAAGTTTAGGTTTCATACATTGCGATTTCAGCGTGGAAACGCTCGTACGCAACATTTCTGTGCGTACGCACCGTTTATACATGAGGCCCCAGGAGAGAAAATGTAAAACAAGCCACAAGTTGTAAGTATCAAACCTATGTTTTGTCTAATCAAAAATCATAAGCCAAGAATTAAAGTAAGATACAGAAACCAAAAATCTAAGTAGCACTACTACAAAGACACACAATATGTTTTTGTTTAGTTATCCACAAACTTGGATGTTTTTGCATCTAACAAACAGAGCAGCACTCCAGTGATGTTAACTAAACAATCTCCGGGATCACACTGTGTAGAAATCATCTTTGCATCTTGACAACAGTAGCAAGAAACCCCAGGGAGAAACAATATGGCTAATAAAGACAATAGTGAATAACAAAAAAATGAACATGAATTCCTGATTATAAATAAATTCTAGAATATGAATCTGTGACACACATACACAAACACACCAAAAAACATAATAAGACTTCAGAATCGAGAAGGGGGTTAAAAGCCATCATATACAAATATTAACCATCCCAATTTATAATATTACCTTAAGCTAACTTCCATTTGTGCCTTTTTATTCAGGTTGACATCACTTCAAAGTTAGAGTCCCCTGATCCCTCCACTCAACCAATTTTCTCTAGTGCTAATATAACCTGCTTGTAATTTTATGATCAAAATGCATTCAGTTTTCCAGAAGAGGTCTCGTAATGGCATACAATTTAGGTATAATCTAATCTTGATTTACTGTATGTTTGAGATTGTATGCTGCTGTAAATATACTTCTTATTCATTTCTGAACCTCCCCTAGTTGTGGACACTGATGAATAAGTTTATCTTATACATCATACTTTTAAGTTTCAGACACATCATTGTGTAATTCTAATATTTTTATATATAAAACTTTGCACGTTACACTCCATGAATATCACAGAAGCATCTGCATTGTATAGATTTGTTTATTGATCACATTTACTTATTTGGCAGGTGACTTTATCCAAGGTTACTTGGGATGTCAAGCAAAATTACACCTATTATTGGCTAATCCCGTAAAATGGCAAAAGGGACTCTGCTCTGTTGGGCCTTTGAGCAAGGCCCTTAACCTGCAATTGCTAAGCGCTTTTATAAATGCAAAGAATTATTATTATTAAAGAATTAAGAACTCAGGGTTTGAAGACCAAAGCCATAACCACTACACTACACTACCTGCCTTGGGAAGATGGTTGGGAAGATGCATATTTCAAGTGATTTAAAAAAATATATTTTAAACTTAAATTATCAATTCATAAAATGACAATGCTTGAAAGAAAATAACATATAAATATTCCTATAGCTTAAAAGGATCGTACTTGTTTTGGGTCTTAATTTATTTACATACTAATAAATATAAATATATAATTTAATTCTTTCCAAGTCTACGTAGATTCCATCTTCCCTAAATTAACTGGGCATTGTTATTATTTTACAATTCACTACAGTGCAGAAAAAGTTGATTATTCAAACACATCCATTCTAATGTCCCATTCAGAAATCTGGAGGGACAATTTTATCAAGATAGCTGTGATGTCAAGTGCCACTTCAGGACACTGAGAAAAGAAGGAGTTTGGGAAATGACAGCAAATCATAATGACTGCCACATTTATTAAAAATCCTTAATCTGTCCTATAGGAAATGTAAATATCTTTTTGTATATCAAGAATGAAAATGATGTAATAATTTTAAAATATAGATAGATAGATAGATAGATAGATAGATAGATAGATAGATAGATAGATAGATAGATAGATAGATAGATAGATAGATAGATAGATAGATAGATACTTTATTAATCCCGATGGGAAATATATAAACATTTTATATTATTAAATATTATATAAACATATATACATATTTAAATACCTCCCCATTCTCATGTTAAATTTGACCTGGTTCAGGTGAGACTAAAGGAGCTTAAAGATAAACTGGTCTTATTTGAATTCCATCCCATAATGAACAAACAGCTGAACTGGGGCTGATTCACTAAAGTGTCGACAGAGAAGGCAGCAGGACCTTCTCACATTGTCTTCTGTTTCTCAGGCTGGTGCTACTCAGTTGGCAAGGAGAACTCTCTTGGGGTGATTTGGAATCCCACTGAAAGGAATTTTAGCACGACAGGTGTTAACATTTTTTAAAAATGCATTGAAGTTAAAGACATGATCTGCTTTCACTTATTCTCTGTTTTTTTTCCTCCTTCAATAAAAATCTGTCAAAGGTGCCACCTGATACATTAGACACCCAGGTGCTGCTCAGATAAAATTACAACACATAAATGCTTAATTCAGTTCATGGATATGGGAACACCAGCTGCCTGAGTATTTTTCAAATATGAAATCATTTTGGATTCACATGTCAACAGAAGGACTTGACATGCAAGAATGAAACAAACTCATTCTACATCTTCCACATTTATTGCTGTTTCCCTTCTGCAATGTGTAAAATCTGAATGCTATTTTTGTGCAGAAATTTTTTATATTTTAAAATATGACTGTGGTACATGCATATTAAACAGATTAATGAGTGAGTAATGAAATGCAGAAGGTTATTTTAAAGCAAATGTTGTACTTTATAGGGGAAGAACATAAAACTCAGTATTTAGGCAAAGTTTTTGCTCCAGTCATATACCTCTAATATTGAATTTCACAATATTTCTTTTATTATCATAGACATTTAATGTGTTACTGATCACACCAGGTTTTCATATCTACTTTAAACCTATTGCTGAAATGGTGTCTTGCCTACTAAGCCTCCATTTATGAAAATGAACACTGAACAATGTTCCAGCCCATTGTTGCTTAAGCAAAAAACTTATTCTTACTTGGGCAATTTAGCATATGTCAGAATCTGGGCATTGATGATTTTTTTTATGCAAATGCTTTTGTTTTACTTACAGTATTAAATAACATAACACTCATAAACCAACATAAACAAATTTAGTTTTGTGGGGAACTGGAGCACATCCTGGAAACGTCAGAGACCGGACTTAGCCAGAGTGCTAATCTGTTGTATAGTATTAAATAAAAAATGAATAATTAATTAAGTTCATTCTTTTCTTACATTTTTTTTTCTTTCATTCTCAATAAAAATCCCCAAGAGGTGCCTCCTCCTTTACAGTGAAAACATTTTGCGCCAGTCATACCATCATGATCACAAAATGAGTTGCAGTGCTGCTACAAATGCATGTGTGTACATTATCTTTATTTATTTATTAACATTTTTTTATTTTATTTTGGGCAGTATTTACTGTGTGCATCAAGAAGTTTGGCAAGCCATGCAATGATCATCTTATAAATCAAGAGAAGTGGCTTTTTCTTTGTGCTATCTTTGTTTGTAATGACAAAGCTAAATCATGTACACATTTTCTTGAGTATACTGTAATTAAATATAAAGATTTTCAGAAAACGAATAATAACTTTGAGACTAATATATATTGTTACACTAGTTAAGACTCTGCCTTTCCCTTTTTTTTTTTCTAGAGGAATGCCTTAAATCAAAATTGAAAAACATAGCCACTCTAAAATGAAGTGTTTGATGTAAAGATCAATCTATTTATGGATCAATCTGTTAAGATTTGACAGCATCAGTTATCAAGTCTATCTTTGGAATGTGCAAAGAAGGTAGCCCAAGGAGAAAATGCACATAAATGCATAAAAGCATACGCAAACTAGAAGGCCAGTACAGGCCGGATTCTAACAGGGACTCAAATTACAGAAAATACTGTCTGTCACACCACCCACTTAATGCAGAATATGATATAATCATTACAATCATGTATAATAACTGACTTAATATGGGTACGTGAAGCCTGTTTTGCATACAGTGGAGTTCAGAAAGCATCAATAATGGGCTGTCTTCCAGATGCCAGAGTTTTCCTGCAAGTTCATCCCACAGAGAAAAAACCTGTTAGTTGTGCTTCATGTTGGAACAAATGATATTGGAAACAGGAATTCCCATATCTTGCAAAGCAAATTGTGGGAACTTAGAGTATAATCAGGGCTAAATCAGCTATTCTTTCTGAGATTCTGTAAGCACCGTTTCTAGCAGCTGATCTCTAATTGCAACGGATGGATACGGTCACGGTGTGAGTAAGGTTTTAGTTTTCTGAGATGCTGGAAATCCTTTCACCAAAAATAGATTCTTTATGGATAAAATGGATTTCATCAGCAAGAAACAAAGAAAAACAACATGGGTGCAAGATCTTCAAAAAATTGCATACAAATTTTAACACATTTGGAAAGAAACCATACAACAAACTTTTAACAAATCACACAGGCCCTTCCTTAAGGCTGAATTGCTGACTATGCCATAGCTTTTATATATAACAGTAATACACTTCATATTTGCAATTAAGTCTGTGATATTTAGAAATTGTTTCTTTTAGAAGTGAGATGGTTAAAAAAAGAAATACATGAAATGGTGTATACAGTAAATTTCACTTTAGTGATACTGCAGGAAATCATTCAGTGGAAGAGTTTACAATTCAATACTGTACTGTACAATAATATAGACTTAAGTATGTTAATTTGTACTATTTATTATGTACACAAATAAATATGGAGTAAAATAAACAGGAAATAGAATGAAATAAGCAAGTAATATTTAATTTATTACTAAACACATTGGGACAAATGAAGGAAGCAAGATTGTTACAGGGGTGGCTTAATGCCTTTGTTCACGTCCACCTTTACAAATATATTATGTGTGTTTTCTTTCTTGTCATCATTCAGCATGTCCTTTGGTAGGGCAAACAAATGGTCAGCTATTTCCACTTATAAATTCCTTTCAATGTGTATGTGCATTCCTGTGTGCACTTGTGTATTCTTGCGTGTGCCTCCATGTGTGCACACATGTATATTTAATAAATTACATATCTCAAAAGAACTACCACATCAAAAATGTTGTAAATTTTGTAAATATAACTAAACTGAGCATGCTACTATTAAAGAGCATTAGCCAGATTTTTTCAATAAGTCTCCCCCCATTGACCTTTCCATGAATGTCCCCAGGTCAGGTCAGGTAAGAGAGCATGCACTGGTACAGCATGATGCCGCACCCACCACACGACAGAACACCTCGGGATCCCAGTTGGCAACCCCCAGCCAGACACACAGTCCAGACACTTCCCTCCGAAAATGACCATCCCATTTATCTGTCGCAGCCAGGTGTCACATGGGTGTCCCCTTGGTCTGGTCCAAACGTCAGAGTCCTCAGCAATAAGGATCCTACAAGCCAGATCACCCTTAGTGAACATTACAAGGTCGTAGTGCTGTAACTGATGCTCCCTCACAATGTAGGTAATGTGCCTCATTCAGGATTCCATGAGTAACTGCTCATTCGACTCAAAGTCAAACCAGCAGTACCCAAAGATTCTCCAAAGAGACACAGCACTGAAGGAGTCCAGTCTTCGTCTCAGGTCACTGATGAGCGTCCATATCTCGCAACCATACAGCAAATCAGGGAGTGCCACACACCCATTTCCAACGACCTCATAAATTCGCCCCCCCCCCCACCCCATGCTCTCTCAAAACATTTACTGACTTCATAGGAAGAGATACCAGAGACATGAATGTCACTGCTGAAATAAATAAATCCTTCTGCAGACAAACACACTGATGATGGTTTTGCCCAAGAGGTCATTAAAGGACTAGATCTTGGTTTTTATCCAGGACACTCAGACTCCTCATTCAGTCTCTTGAGAGCCCAAATCATAGCCTCCATTAACCTGCGAAGAGTACAGCAAGGTCGACCAAGTCAAGATCACTGAGTCTCTGTTCAACAACATATGCCCCACAGCTGCTAGACCCCACGACCCTGCCCAACACCCAGTCCATGCAAGCACTGAACAGAGTAGGTGCAAGAACAGACCCCTGACACATCCCAGAATCAACTGGGAAAAATGCAGGAGTTCTGCCTTCACTCTACACAGCACTCACACCACAATTGTACAGGCTGACCATGATATCCAGCAGCTTTGGGGGGGATCCCGCAAAGTCTCAGGATGTCCTACAGGGCAGCTCGATCAACTGAGTCCTCACACTGGCTCAAAATTGTGGTCCTTGCTTGTCTGTCATTAAGACCATGTGCAACTCCTATACTTGAATGGTAATGTTATGATTGTTATGCATATGCTTGTTTCAACTTCTTTTTGTTTACAGCTGTTCGGTTTGAGGTTTTCTGAAGTGTGGCGACACAATTTGCACTTATTTTTTGTTATTATTTTCAGTTATTAATAAAAAATAATCATGGCATTTTTGTTGCTATTTTGCTTTTTTATCAGCCATTTTAAGTTGCTGTCTTTAGAACATGGTGTCAGTTACTATGGCATGCATCTCTGGAAATGACATAATTAACACCATCATTGCAATAATACAGTATAAAAATTGATGCATGATACACATCATATTCCGAGTTTGCAGATATGTTTAAAAAAACAGCCTTTCATTCGTGTGTGTGTGTGTATTCCAAGTGCTTTAGTATTCCTTTTCCCTGAACCTTTGCTTTTGTTTTATTAAAACAATTCTTTGGTTAACGTTTTGGTTTTGGTTAATTTTCCTCTCCTGCTAATTTTTTTAGAACATTAGAGCAATCTAGGTGAGAATTGTCCAACAAAGCTCACCAATCCTATCCACTTAATTCTTCCAAAACAACATCGGCTTTTGAAAGTCCCTAAAGTCCCACTCTCCACCCCACTACTTGGTAGCTTATTCCAAATGTCTGTTTTTCTGTGTAAAGAAAAACTTCCTAAAGTTTATGGGAAATTTACCCTTAACAAGCTTCCAACTGTGTCCCCGTGTTCTTGACAATCTCATTTTAAAATAACAGTCTCAACCCACTGTACCAATTCCCTTCATAATTTTAAACACTTCAATCCTGTCTCCTCTTAATCGTCTTTTGCTTAAACTGAAAAGGCTCAGCTCTTAATTTTTCTTCATAATTCACCCCCTGTTGCCCTGGAATCAGCCTAGTCGCTATCCTGTGGACTTTTTTCAGCACCGCTATGTCCTTTTTGTGGCCTGGAGACTAAAACTGTGCAAAGTAATCCAGGTGAGGTCTATGCAGTGCATCATAAAGCTTAAGCATAACCTTCTTGGACTTGTACACTACACATCAGATTATTTAAATCCAAATGGTCATTTTGTAAAAAACATATATCCTCACTAAAGGTTGTGTAGAGAAGATAAGCCAAGTACCTTTAAAGACTTAAGGATCTGTCCTCTTCTTCCATTGTATAGTAACTGAATGGCTTTCATTTGACTAGAGAAAGCTACATGTGGACCTTCTGTAATCCAAATTTCCAGAGTACTGAACAATATTGATATAGATCATAAGCACAGGTGAACCACATGCTAGAAAAAATTAATTAATTAATAAAAGCACTTACGTAAATGATTGTGAGAATTTTTAACGTTACTAACCAAGATGGTGAAGCAGATATCTTTAAAACTTATAGAAATTATATGCATAAGAACTAAAAAAAAGAAGCATAACTGGACAGTTTAGGTTCATTGGTACAGAATACATTTTATATGTGCAGCTACTTTAATGTCATGGTTAGTAAGTTGAATTAAGAATTATTTATATTGTTAGTCACCCTCATTGCTTGTTATCAGCCCAAGTGTTCTTTATTTATGTTTACCCCCTTTCCCCAGTCCCTGCCATCCTTTAATACTTGTTATCTGGCACAAATAGCAACATATTGTGCTTTGATGGAAATACTAAGCTTTTAGATATAGTTTAGGCTGAATATCAAAAAAAAAAATACAAAAAGAAGTAGGACTGAAAGATTGGCAGTAGATTTCCTCCCCGTGGAGAACCATATTTACAATGAGGGCATCCTTGTCTAACACAGCTGATCATTTTTAGAAATGCTGGGCTCACAACTTTCCCAAATGTCACAGCCTGAACCTACACAGAAATTTCTGATAGGCAGGACGTTGAGATAGCCTGGGGAGCTTGGTCTGAATTACCTTCTCAGCAGATCTCAATCATTCTACAGGTATTACATGATATCCTATCTGTAAAAAAGGAGGTGTACACATAGATATGTGGTCAAATACCTACACCAGCCCTGGCCATGTGGATTCTTAATCTATGAAGATCTTAATTAGAGCATTGGTATATTTTTTTAGAAATGATACATTTCTTTAGTGAATGTGTTGTCCTGTAAGCCAAAAACATCATAAAACTCAGAAGATGTGGGATTGTTTTCATAGACTCCTTGTCCTTAATGCGGCAAAGACTTTTTATTTAGGTATTCAATAATAATGATATAAATTTTAAGCTCAAAACCACTTTAAGTTAAAAATATTTAGTTTGGATTACTATATTTTTTCCAACACCACAAAATATTTCCAGACAACAAAGCAGCATGTCAAGCTGTGCTTGAATATAACTTGCACTTTCAAAAATGATTTATGTACAACCTTTCTTCCCAAAGTGCCCCAGTCATATTATGGTTAGGGTTCTGCCAACAGATGTGTTCTTTTTATGTCCAACAATTTTCTTATTAACTATATTTAAAGTACATACAACTGTATAGTAGCAAAATGGATAAACATTAATTTAGCAGAATTCTAGGCAAATTACATGTGTTTTTGAGTGTGTCATTTTAAGGTGACTACAGCAGAACCGAAGCAGCCCAGCGGAAAATGTGTATGTAAAAGTAAAAAAATGAAAAATGTTAGCTAATGTGAACAGAGAACCAAAATATTCAATATCTGATATATCTGATTTGCTTCTTTCATAAAAGAATATGTCTAGAATATTGGCAAAATGTGTGAATGCGTTTGTGCTTTTTTTCCTTCTGAATTTGTCATAGTGTTTACCACACGTAAAATCACAACCATCAAACACCTATATTGATTTTTCTTATTTCCAGCATTGAAGAAAAAAAATGATACTGTGCATTTTATAAAAAGTGAAAAATATGTTATAGTGTACACCACATTTTGTATTTCTCTATTAAATGAGAGATAAACATTGTAAAATGGTGTAAGTTGATTAAATGTTATACTTTTAAAAGTAGTACTATGATTGAATGTTGAGTGTTTATAATGTTGAAATAATACATATTAAATCAAAGCGATTCATGTTTATTGAGTACAGGTTTTTTAATTAAGCAACTGTACTAAAAATACAAAAAGCTGCTATGGTGTGGTGCATCAAGTCAAAGAGGAGAGCTCTTTTGTGGAGCCCAAGCATTACAAAACAAGGTTTATAAAAAGCACCCTGCTTTACATTGTAAATGTATTAAAGGTTTTCATATATGTTTTGCTATAATATACGGTATGTAAGACCCATAATAAGTAAAAGTAACAGAAATTAATAATTAAAGCCATAAAACAGTCATTCAAATATATATTCTGTTTTTAACGATTTCAACTCTTTTACTTCCATATGTCATCCAGACATCACAGAAGAAAGTATTCACAAACATGTCACAGATTGAGCTACACCAAGCCAAATAGCAGAATGCCATGACTCTAACAATAGCACCAGATTTACTGTCACTGCTCCAATCTGTGCTGTGGAAAAGTCAATTGAAATTTTCTAAGAACCTAATTTCTAAATAGAAATTAAAATCACACAGCAATTTTATCAAATCTGTTCTGCCCTTAATAATACTAATTAGTGATTAATATAAAATGTAGCATTGAACCAGTCCATCAAACAGTCCATACTGGTTGTGAGGATCATGACCCCAAATAAATAATATATTGGTCACATTAAACTATTGGGTTTTTATTTGCTAATTTTCCAGAATTGTTACTCCATAACTTTGCACATTAAATGAAGAATATATATATATTTATAAAGACCTAAATTGGGGGAGTGCTAACCTATTTTGTATACCTTTAAAGTATGGAAGAAAACAGCAGTACCATAAGAAAAGCCACATAGACAAGGGCAGAATGTGCAAACTCCACGCAGACACACAATGATTGAAACACACATTCCCTGAGTTATTATGTATCAGTAATAAACTCTGTAACAGTATGAATGCCACGTTTTATTGATTTATTAAAACTGAAGATTACAAAATACAAAAACTTAGAATGACAAAAAACAGAATTGCCTAACACATGTGAACCACATACAAGACATTGTAAGTGTTTAACAGGTGCAGCTATTATTGTTCTCATACTGTATGCCTGATAGAGTAACTGATTATTCAAAGTCACAGAATGATAAACTGAGATAACAGCCACAAATTAATGACTTTTAAAGCTGTTTTGAACTGAAGCGATGGCTGAGACCTAAGAATTATTGAATTTCCAACCCAGCTATTCCCTGTTTCATTATGAACAACACAAAAAAGGGATCTTGCAAGGCAAAAGAACATAAATAGTATCGTTCTCCTGTGCAATGCAATTAGTTTCTATGAGAATACCTGTCTCTCTCTTTACTGGGCCTAAATGATGACCATGATCTGTAATCACCCCATTTTATATAGTTATGCTCATATGTTTACATATCCTGGCAGAATTTGTAAGATGTGTACCATACTTTAAAGAAAAGATGATTGATCAGGCAAAACACATTTCATTTACTTTTATGGAATCCACATTAAACTATAAGACATCACAGAATAGCACAACTACTAAACAAAACATAGTAATAAGGAAAATAATGAGATGGTTCCTCTTCAAAAGTTTGCATACCCATACATCTTAATACTGTTTATTGTCCCCTTTAGCATCAATGATGAGAAAGATGTGGATGGGGCCCATTCTTCTTAGCAAAAATCCCCCAGGTCCCATACATTCTTCGGTTGTCTTGCATTAACTGTACATTTGAGATCTCCCCAAAGTGGCTCAATGATATTGCAGTCAGGAGATTGTGATGGCCACTCCAGCACCTTCACTTTTTTCTACTGTAGCCACTGTTGGGTCGATTTGGCCTTGTGTTTTGGATCATTATCATGTTGGAAGATCCAAGTGTGTTCCATGCACAGCTTCTGGACTGATGAATGCAAGCTGTCCTCCAAAAGTTTCCAGTAACCTGCTGCATTCATCTTGCCAAAAATTTTCACTAAATTACCTGTGCCACTGTAGCTCACATACCCCCAGAACATCAGAGATTCACCTTCATGCTTCATAGTAGGGATGGTGTACTTTTCGAAATTGCCTCTAAATTTATGATTGTGACCATAAAGTTCAGTTTTGGACTCATCACTCCAAAGAACTTTGTTCCAGAAGTTTTGAGGCGTGTCTAGATGCTGTTTTGTGGCATTGGCACAGTAAATGCTTTTTTCTTGCAACTCAACTGTGCAGCCCATTTTTGTTCAAGTACCTCCTTAACGTGCACTTGAAATAGCAACACCACTTGTTTGCAGAGAAGCCTGTACCTCAGCTGAAGAGGCTTGTGGGTTTTTCTTGGCATCTCAGAAAATGATCATGGCAGTTGTGCTGGAAATCTTGGTTGGTCTACCTGACCGTGGCTTTGTAACAACAGAACCCACAACTTTCCACTTTTTTATCACAGTTTGAACACTACTGACAGGCATTTTCAGATCTGTGGATATCTTTTTAGGTCCTTTTCCTGATTTATGCAATTCAACAACCTATTTTTGCAGATCCTTTGACAGTTCTTTTGCTTTCCCCATGGCTCAGTATTCAGCAAAGTCAGTGCAGCTCTGCATTAATTTAAATTGTCTATTTATACACAGACAGGGATTACAATCCTAGAGGTTACAGGTGTGGACACTCTCCATTAATTACTCTTAATTTGAACCTGTATGTGTCAACTTGTATGTATATTATCTGCCCCAACATTCAAGGGGATGTAAACTTTTTGTTCAGCCTCATTTGGGTGATTTCATTTATCTTTATGATGTAAAAAGGGCATCCACAATTATGTGATAATACATTGCTTTGCCTGAACATACTCCATAATTAAGAGGACAGCTTTCTGCATGATTACTAACATTTTCCAAACAATGACCAAAATTTCACAAATTCTGCCAGGGTGTGTAAACTTACGAGCACAACTATATTTGCCTGCTCCAGGTGGGGGAGGTGCCTCCAATGCTTGGTGTGGGTGGGGTCAGGTGACAGCTCCAGGCTATAGAAGAAACCAGAGATATGGTTAGTAACAGCACCTCCTCCTGTCTGGTGGTAGTAATGACGGGATTACCTGTGCTCTTTGGGAGATCCTCAAAGCATGCATACATGACACAGTAACTTGAAATAGATTCTCCATTGACTTCCTTTAATAGATTAAATAAAATGTATACAATAAAGCAAGATAACACACTTACACATACAAACAAACATTTACTTGTATAACCAGATATTAAACATTGAGTTCAGTTGTGCTCCCTGTATTTTAAGTCTCTTCACTTGCAATGGTCTTTGTGGAAATCTGCATACGTGGTTCTCTTTGCTTATCAAGGCTGTATTAAAGAGAGCCCTTTTAGTACTATCACGACTCTATTTTGGTGATTTGTACGTTCAAGTTCTTATTATTTAACATTTTGCATTTTACTGCAAGTCCTACTTGTTGATTTATTTAGAGAGTACTTTAAGTAGAAAGTCTCTCACTAATGAGCAAAAATTTCTTGACTGCTTGCATTATATATATTGTATAAAAAGAACGATTAAACAGCATTAGGAAAGACATAACTGTCTTATTTAAGAAGTTAAAACCATGGGTCATGCCAGTTTTATTTATGTAAAAATTGGGTTATTACTCTCAAAGTGTTTTTAATCTTTTCAGCTTAAATACGTAAAAAATATAATTAGTCCTGATATTAGTTTAAAATTAAGAACCTGGCTATTTAAAAGTACTTTAACATGTACAAAGTAGGGCAATGGGAAGATAGTTAAAGAACTATTCCAAAAATGACAAATTAAACCGGCTTCTCAGTAAAGTTATAGAAAGGCCGGTTGAATTTCTAATTTACAAGATACTGTACATCATGCAGTGCTGACTCACTCATTCTAGTCAAAACTAAATCCTGCCATTTGATCTTATGATGTACTTTCAAAGTTAATCGTTAACTAATAAGACAGTGTGTATTAGACTGGAGTGTAGATGAGGAAACTTTGAGGAAAATCGAAGCAAAATGCACATCCAAATGTACAAATGGTTCCAGGGATATTTAGAACAACACTCAGTGTAATAATAAAATGACAAGGAATTTAATCAAAGTGATCCTGAAGCAGTTTATGTGCTTCCAAAAAGTGTTGAAAGAAGTAAACAAAGACAAAAATAAATGGAAATAAAACACCCCCATTCTAATGCTATATTTCATTCAACTTTCCGGCATTTCATTTAGGAAAAAAATTAACTGCAATGTCTTTGTTCTGCTAATGTTTTCTGTTCCTGACACATTTCTACATAATTTGATCAATGGATTTCAAAAATACATACAGTATACAGTAGTCTCTAATGTTACTAGAAGTAACTAGTGAGAATTACTGTAAGGTATTTGTATAATTCTGACTATAGAAGAGTGAAATAAGATTTAGTTATTTGGCTTATATACAAGTTATTGGAAGTGCAATGTTTTTTTCATTAATACAAGCTGACTTTACTTTCATTTCGGGTCACAGTATATTGATCAACTGTATATTACTCTGCAACCCCAATAGTAATCTGTTATTTCAAGCATAGCAGGAAAGTAACATTCAGCTATGCACATTTTGCCTTTCAAAATGCAAATACTGAACATTATTTAGCACAAAAGAAGAAACTGGGCCAATACCTTTTATATTCTTCAAGATAAAAAGTTAAGTGTTTATGAAGGGGAATAAACTGTAATTGCTAGAAATGATGAGCTTCCCTGAGTGACACATCATTGTTGCTCATACAAATGCTGCAGAGTAGGCCAACATCATGTTCTATTGTATCCTTTAAGGCTCATTTACTCCTATAAACTCATAATTCCATTTTATGTTCCAGTGGTGACCTTATGTCTAAGGTGTTTACTAGAATTTCAGTCTATTCAATATATTTTATAGCTGTCAATTCATAGCCAAAACCAGTTTAAGTAGACAATTTTCCGTAGAATATACCAACCATAATTAATCCTCTTGGTTTAAACAGATTAATTATTCTTTAAAAATATAAAATATGGCCATATTTCTTGCTTTTTATTTTTAAACTTCAATGTAAAATAAAATCTCAAATGAATCAATCGTTGTTGATTGAGGATGTACAAAATGGTTATTCGATATCCATTTTCTGAACACTCTCACCTGACCTGGCTTTGTGGTACTTTACCTACTGTATGTAAAATACTATACATTGTGCATTTAGACTGCTGCTTATGCAGCAAAATGTGTAGTTTTTCCATAAACCTTTCAAGAGAACAGAGTGCTCTGAATGTCCAGCCTTTTGACACGTATTAGTTAAAAGCTCGCTGACATGCTCAAAGAAGGTTTTATTTCCTGATTTAAAACATATCTAATTCTCAAGTGACACCCACAACATACGGCTCCTCCAATCCCATTATCATACCTTGCAAGGGCAACCCCCAGGAAAAGCATCACTCCAGAGCAAACATGCTTGTTTAAATGTAGTAAGAAAAATAAAGGCTTACAAATGAATTTAGACATGAATTGTGCCTTAAACTATTTTGTGTGTTTATGTGCTGCTGCAAGGAAATTATTTAACAACTGATGACATCTGGAAATGGAATAAGTAAGATCTGTTATATGTAAGCAAAACTTTTTTTTTTCCTAAGTGAAATGCCGGAAGGTTGAATGAACTGTAACATTAGAATGGGGGTGTTTTATTTCCATTTATTTTTGTCTTTGTATACTTCTTTCAACATTTTTGAAAGCACATAAACTGCTTCAGGATCACTTCGATTACATTCCTTGTGTCATTTTATTATTAAACTGAGTGTTGTTCTAAATATCCCTGGAACCATTTGTACTATAAAATGACCCCTTTGTGTAAATGAAAGTTAAAAAACAAAAAAGCGAATCCCCTACAGGAATAATACTTTTTATTTCTATACATATTGGCTAGAGCCTGCCTTTAAAGGTGCAATATGTTTCTCAACATGTTCTTTTAGCTCACTGTTTGATCTTTCCTTCCTGTTGATTTTGATTTTTTTAGCCTTCTTATTTTTATGGGCTCTGTTAATTTTCTTTGGCTCCTATGTCGTTTGAAGCTCTTACAGTATGTGTTTATTTTATGAAATACAAAAGAAATAACAAAGATCGTCCAAATAGCAGTGGGGAAATGAATAGCACAGAAAAAGATAAATTCAACTACAGATATCATTAGTTACTGACGTATTAACACTGCAGCACTAAAGTGTTCCTCCTGTATGTTCACTATCTTACATTCTGGATAATTAATGCCTTTTCCCACTGGTGTTTACATTTGATGATCTGAAGCACAATTATGGTTTTGAAAATCTGTCCAAGAAGCATTTATCAAGCAGGAAGTAGACGAACATTGGGAAATATCCACACTTGAAGTAGGATTTACTAGCCAAAACCTTTGGAAGTGTTTCTGTGCCACTGAATGGAAACGAGGATACTGTATATAGGCTTTCTCTTTGTGCTGATAACTGCACGCAGCACGAGGCAAAGCAGTAGGACAGGAACATTTCTAAACTGTAGAGAGCAGTAGCAACCTTTCAAAAGCACACTGATTAGCCATGGGCAGAGCGATATGCTGGAAAAATGTGGTCAGGAATCTGAAAATTTCTTCTAACTTTTCATGTCATGTTTGAAGGGGAAAAGAGTCAACAATTTAATATATTTTAAGGTAACAAGAGAATGTAAATGCATAGTCATTGTACATTATAAGCATAAAGTAACCATATAAATCTTTGCACATTTTTAATAATATACTGTACATTTTAATTGCATTATTATATTAGTGAATATGCCCATTTTAGAGTTGATTTGTTACTTGCATCTGCATCTTTAAATGGCTGAATTTTAAAATGTTTCAAAAACATTACAAATCATGAAACACATTTGTTTCAAATTGAAGCAATGTTAAATACTTCAAAAATTCTATATCTCAAAATTGATCTCAAATTAAATGTAACAAGTTTTTGAAGCAGATGGATTAATTGATCATGCATGTCTATACTTTTCATATTTGTAATCTTCACATAGTTTTATACTTCATGAATTCTCAAAATGGGAAAACATGGTAGCAGTGTAGTTAGCACTGCTGCTTAACAGCTCCAGAATCCTAAGCTCCAATCCTACCCAGATAGCCCTGCCTGTGTGGAATCTGCATCTGTTCAAAAAATATATATATATATATTTTGTTTTAATTTCTGGCATTCTGTTTTCCATGCACTTAAGCTGAATGGGTGACTCTTATCTGGGCCTGCACAATTACAGTACGTACACACATGTACCCTGTGAGAGACTGGTTCCCTTCCCAGCTTTCATCTGTGACCTCAACTAAAGTTGCCAGGATAAGCTCCAGTCCCAAGTGATGGAGTAAGAAGGTCAAAAAATTTCTCAAATAACTTTTGTTTCTTTTAAGGACTTCTCCTAGATAAAGGCTAAGTAACGTGTTTTCTAAAGACGTATTAAAGCACAACAACATTTTATTTCATTTTAAACCACCTTTACTGCAAGACTAATAATACCTTTAAAATCTCTCTTCTTTTTGCAACTGTTGATAATGTTACTACTTCTTGTCTCGTTAGAATACTGTATTCCTGTCAGATTTGTGAATATATGACAAACTCCATTCATTCATCCAATTTCTAACTTCCTTAAGTCAATGCTGGGTCAGATTTGTTGGGGTCTGGAGTTTACCCGGCAGCATTTTGTACAAAGTTAATCTTTTTTAGGACTATGATGATAAATTTTCTTTTTAAATACATAGCCTACTGTAGCTCACTGCTCATACACAGTACTAGCACCACAATATGATAACTGAAAGCCATTCTTTGCTTTATTGTAGCATAGGAATCATTTTTTTTATCCTGGGTACTTTTCTTGTGTGTACTGTTCTAGGCATCCTAATTTTCAGCTTGCTTTTAGATTTATAAAAAAATAAATATTGTAAAATGAATGTAAATTTAGTTGGGGGAGGTTAAACATTAATCCATTTGATTACATTGTCTACCCATTTAAGTACCATTAAAATCATTAATATACAGTAGTAAATTAAAAGAAAAATCTCAATGCAATCAACTTCTAATAATTAATCTTTGTGTAACATTATTGATATGCATTTAAATAATAAATAATGAAAACTAAATATACAGTGCTGTTATACAAGAAATTTGAAAATAATAAAGTAGGTAAATGTGTTTTAAGTAATAGGAAACAATAAAGTGCTGTATATTTCTTTGAATCACTTTAAGTTAATTTTTAATGAGTAATTTCCATTTGCACTTTGGAACAATGCTCATTTAGATATTGGTCAAAGTACTAAAAAGTGTAAGACTTACAAGGTAAAGAAAAACCTTACAGACTAAGGACTATTGCTTCTGTTTCAAATATATACAAACATCAGAAATCATATACACTATGTAGTTTTTTTTTTAACTTAATAAACATGCATTAATAACTTTAATTAGTCAGTAACACAGCAATAATGACCCAAAACCTTTTCAAATTGAATCCCTGCAATCAGCAAGCAGGAGCTGTAGCCCTCTAGTGTAATCTGCACATACGGCGTATGGAACTCCACTCCCCTGGTGTAGCTGCCTACTCTGTGAAACACCATTTTAATAATCACGGGCTGATTAGGCCTCCTGGGTTATCAAATCGAATAAAAAAAATAAAGAATATTAAGTGAATTGCAACTTGAGTTGTTACTTTTTTATGTTTATTAAACATAAAGACAATGAATGTGTATTTTCCAAGTGGTTGAATTATAACATTATGATGGAATCATGTGTTGTAATTTATAATGTAACATGACATTGCGGATTTTCTTTTAAATTACATTATAAATGTTAAAAAAAAAAGTTTGCATTATATGGTAGTACAACAATTTTGAAAGAAATGAAAACAGAAAATATAAAAAAAAAATAATAATAATTTTATGAGCAAATAATTTAAAATGTAACAATCCAGTCCCCCTGCTGGCACCAATAAACAACACAAGACATATATAAAGAAATACATATTGTATTTAAGTGAGGCTAGTTTTATTGTTTGCAACAAAGTAGGCTGCAAACTGATTGGACCGGGTCCTCAAGTTAGGAATCAGATTGTGCTGTAACTCAATATAAGTGAAGAAAGGGAGGCAAATTAAGAATGTAAACACTTTATACCCATATATATATATTCTTATATCTACTTATTGCAGTTGTTGTTGAACATTTGCACCTGAACTCTAAAGTTCCTGCTTTTTTTTTGTGGACATTATTGGTTGTTGACTTTTTAAGATTTGTCCAGGGGACACAGTTAAATATTTATTGCTTCCCATCAATACTAAATTGAAGGTGTTTTTGTACTTCCTATTTATTGTTTTTATGTGACACCTTTTTTTGAAAATGTTTATACAGTCTTCTGTTTTCACACTCTAATATAACTGATTTGTAATTGCATAAGTTTCCTAATTGGGGAATGATTCTGTATCTAATGTTAATGAATGTTTTTTGGAAAGGAACCATGCAATAATGTCTTAAATTCATTTCCTTAACAATGTGGTGCCCATCCATTAATGGTTCTGAATGTGCCCAATGAGAATTTTGAGGGTAAAAAATCTTTAGGCAGTATAACGTATAACTAAAATGTTAGTTTGTTGCTACACTAATATACGCGAGTTGTTGTTTCATCATACATGAGTTGAACGTGATAAAATTCTGACCTGAACCAAGACCTTCTAACCTACTTACTTAGCTTAATATTTAAACATGGATAAGGAAGCTATGTATTGTACCTTATTCGTTACTGAACAATGAACATTATGTGCCTCAGCCTGTGATGTGCACACATACACTGCATTGCTTAATAGTTCCAATGCTGTGTGCAGTATGCCTTTATACAGCAGCATTTGCTGGAGGAACGTAGTTCTTTCAGGACTGGAAAGTTAATACTAGCTAAAAGTATTATCAACATAACAGTTCAATTACTTTATTCTTAAGCGTTTGAGAACCCAACAGCTGCTAAGCCCACAACTTCTTTTGTTCCATGATCACATAATCATATTTGCCATACATTAACATTTTTAAGTGGTAAAAAAGCCAAGAATTTCTCAAATACTTTCTGTGCCAAATTATTGTAAAAGATTCCAGATGTTAATTTGTGTTCACCTAGGAAGAATATTTACACTTTTTATTAATTAATTTCAAAGATTTATAAGAAGTAAGATGATTTCAAGTAAGTGCACCCTGTTTCCAGTTAAAGAATACGTTCAGTTCAATGAGAGATGTTTTTCATATTTCTTCATATTTCATATTTTCACCGGTGTAAGGATAAAAATAATCTTAATAATTCTAGTGGACTTGATAAAATGCCATAATGTACTGTAAGTTAAGAAACTGGTATTTGAATACATACCATACATGCATTATTTTAAGATGTAAATTATAATTTAAAAACCTAATATTTGCACATATACAGCATGTTCAATATTATTATTATTATTATCATTTTAATAAGCATTTGACTTTTGGGCACCAAACTATTTGCCTGAAACGTAGACATCAGGGTCCATGTTAGAAACAGAAAAATAAATAGTCTTTTCTAAAACAACAATACAGGAGTAATCAGACGTACTGAATTCAGTTACAAATGTTATCTCAGTTTTCAAAGTACATTGTATGCTATTTTCAAATTAGTTATGGAAGTTAGGCCCCCTACTGGTATCTATTTATGATGTGCCACTGGTATATAGTAATGGTGGACAACTCTGCTGCTGTGCTGCTGGAAATATTGATATTAGCCTCTAGGAAGAGGTTTTTTTTATATGTGCATTGGAAATTAAATCTAACAAACGTGCCTTTGAGTTCAAATAGAAAGAGAAGGGTTTTATATGTACTAGAAATAGCATCTAATAAATGAGTCTTCCAGGTCACAAATGTGTTATGTATTGCTTCATCAGTAAATGGTACATGAGGGAAAATTTTACAAAAAGAGTCAACCTATGAAATATATCCAAGAATATGATGAATTAAAGTTTATGGGTGGATCCCTGCTTCTAACTATGGATGTTGCACAACTGGTGTGTAGTGGCAGCCAGCAACTCTGCTTTTAGATATATTGATGTTAGCCTGTAGGAGGAGATGCTTTTATGTTTAATAGAAATACAATGTAATAATTGTTCCACAAAACTGAATAGCACATGGTATGTGGCTTTATAGTACACAGGTGAAGAGTCAGAATAAGAGCAGCATCCACCAACCAGGTGAATTGAATTGTAGGTCTTTGCAGGCAACTCAGCAACTGAATGTACTGGAATTAGCCTCTAGGAAAACCAGGTTTAATGTGAATTGGAAATAAAAATCTAAAAGTTGTGGTTTAAGTAAGAAGATAAGCTTTTTATTTACTGGAAATAGTGTCTTTTTAAATGTACCTTTGAATTCTCATGCATGTGGTATAGTAAATGGCATCTGAAAAAAAATATATCAAAACTATTAAAAATATTATGAATATTTAGTTAACTGAGTTTTGGAAATCCTTTCAATAGTTTTGAAATATATGTGTTGACAATGGAGATGAATGAAACGAGAACATATACATTACTAATTACAACAAACTGTGCATCCCAAGACGTTCTTACTGCGCTTGGGTGTACAAAGAGGACAGAATGAACAAACTGAGGAAGTAACTGTAAAATTCGAGACATAGATTAAGATGATAAATGAATGTCTAAAAACATTACATAGTGAACATTTTAAAAGAAAGCACAAAAGAAGTCCTCAGAAGAGTTTGGGCACAATGGGCTACTCTGTTTAATAAGACTTATTTTTTCGTTTTTAATTTTTCATGAATGCTTAGGTTTGTGCTGACACATTTGTTGCTCACTCACTGGTCCAAGTGATGATGGTGCGGACGCCCTTTATTTAAGTAGCAGTAGGATTTGCCAGATTGATTGAGGTCTTCTTGCATTGAAATGGAGATGATAGCATTGGACTGTTAGATTGCTATTTCCCCCTGGAAATGCTTTAGGTGGACCCTGTAACTTTCCCCCACATGTGACAATACATACAGACAGAGTTTGTGTATGTGTGTGTGTACATACAGTATACCTATATCTATATATAGATAATTTATATACAGTATATAAAAGCACAATGATTTATATTTTCAACAATGAGTTTAGCTACTTACATTCAAAGTTCAAATTACCACTATTTATACCCAAGTATAAATGTATCAGAATTTGAATTGCATTAATATTCTTAGGTTAATTAATAACATAAAAATAATGTGTAAAATGAATTCTTTTTTAATAATTTTTCCTTATACCTGTGGCTGTGAAAATTACAATTCATATAAAAATTTATACATAAATACCTTGACTGCCTGGAAAGTTGGCACCAGGACAGCTTTTTACAGGGCTTGTGTGGGGGGGAGGGGGATTTGTCATTGCAATACAAATAACATCCACATTTACAGTATTTCAATTCACAACTAACAAAAGCATGCCTCGGTGTGCATAAGCAACAGATTACAGAAAACAGGATGGCACTGTAACAAGCCAAACTATCAATCAAAATAATTGTCACTGATAGTTTTTGCTTATTGACTGCAGGTATTGTGATGCTTATGAGGTTGTCTCTAGGTTCATACTACATTTTATATATATATATATATATTATATAATATATATATTATATATATATATATATATAGTATATATATATATATATCCATCCATCCATTTTCCAACCCGCTGAATCCGATCACAGGGTCACGGGGGGTCCTGCTGGAGCCAATCCAGCCAACACAGGGCACAAGGCAGGATATATATATATATATATATATATATATATATATATATATATATATATATATATATATATATATATATATATATATATATATATAATATGTATGTATGTATGTATGTATGTATGTATGTTATGTTAACACTAATGGTACTGCTATGTATATTCTTATATACAATTTTTGTGGACAATTTATGTGCCACATGTGGTACATGTGTTGAACATGATGGCGAACAGGTTGAGACATTCCTGTAAATCATCTTGCACATATGAAGTAAGTTTTGTGAATAAATTGTTTCCACCATTCAAATGTTAACATAATTTTGACTCACTCTATATATATGTGTGTATAAAAGCATCTGCATATGTATGTATTACATTTACAAAAGACTGGTGAAAACTGATAATCCATTCTAAAACCATATACTGTATGTTACAAAACTATAACTGAAAATTGACATATACAAGGATGACATACTATTGTTAATTTGCCTTCGATCAAGGCTGATTAAATGATTCAAAGATAAGAGGTTACATTTGAAAATGAGTGCAGGGTATACGTGAAGTGGCATGGTGGTGTGATGACTTACCTCAAAACTGCAGGGACTTGAGTTCAAGTCTCAGGATATTTACTTTATGTTGGGTTGGCACACTCTCCCTATGCTCATGTCTGTTTCCTAAGGGAACCATGACTGTCTCCCACGTGCCAAATAAATGCTTGTAATACAGATAACAAAAAAAAGAAAAAGTCATCAATTCTAAATCTACAGTGAATAGCAAGGACCGTAAAAAAACGCATATCCAAGTGTGTCCTACATTTATAAAGTTTGGGAAGAGTAACAGAAAAAATGTTTACAAAGTGCTTTTTCTCAAAGAAATAGCTGCAGATTATCGACTGTGAAAAGGGAAAACTACACAAAGAATGAGGATGAAAGGTTCTTGACAGAAACAGTAGCAAAAAAGAGCAGCAGCAGGGATAAGTAGATAGCCACTGGATACTTTGTACAAAAACTTAAACAAATTAAGAGTTTTACATGGTAACAAATATTCTGCCAATGAGATCTTACAAGACCAAGTGGAAATGAAGAGACAAAACTCTTTAAGTACTAAAAATAATGAGCCTGTGTCTATTAAAGACATGTCTGTGGAAGTACATATTATGTAGCCTGTAATATTAAAAGATGCAAAAGATTGTCTAATAATGTGCATTTCTTATGAAATATATGCAAATAGCAACCTAATAATGCAAAAAAATAAATTAATAAAAATTGGTGATTATAATATTCATCTTAAAATGAACACTGTACCACAAAATTGAAAATGTGTTACTCAGATAGAAACACATAAATTGGACCTAAAATCTTAAACATAAAAGGAAGTTGTAAAAATAATCATGCAAGTGGTAATAGAAAAGAAAAAGTAAGATCTGAAACACTGTTGATCTGAAAGAGTTGATCAAATGGGCTAAAGGAGAATACTAATGACTAAATTGAACATATATGTAATGATCATAGTGGTTTTTTTCCTCCATAAGACACACATTTTATGATAAGGGCAGTGCTACATCATATTATGCATAGCTCTAAAAATTGGTTAAGTGCCAGAGATATTTTATAGGATGTTAGAGCAAGTTTTTTATAGACTGGATATCAAAAGATTGATACACAGTCTAATCGAAAACTTATTAGCATAATTATGCTAGAGAATGGCCACATTAAGAAACGGTCTAATCAACAGCCAGTCAAATCCAAAAAACTTGTTGACTGATGTCACCGTCAAGGAACTGCTAAGTGCAAAATTCCCACTCTGTCTCTCTCTTAGTAATTACCCTGATATGGCAGAGTTGAGACATGAACCCTGACTGCTGAAATCAGAGCTTTAGAGATTATATGTGTGTGGGTCAAAACCAGAAAAATCAAACCTCTTTTGTCAAAACAAAGCATTAACTAAGAATCAGTCAAAAGAACACAACGACAGGATTAATAAACAAAAATTAAAAAAAAAAAATTAAACACATAGAAAGAATGGTTAGAAATTTAAAAGCTGGAATGGCCATCGCTGCAATTATGTTAATGATCAGACATGACTTCCGTGACCACATCCCCGACAACCGTGCAATGCATCATGTCAATGACACCACAAAATGATAATGCTCAAAATAAAAACAAAATGGCATTGTGGTGATTTACAAAAACAAATAACCATTTATATTAATAAACGTAGGAAATTGCAACATATTGCATGGTTGCTGCCATTTTTTGACAGTGTTTGCATGGCAGCAGGTATGTTTTTTGCGGTCATTAATCCCATTGTCAGTCACGATACATGACGCTCACGTGTTGTATTGCATCTTGCTCTCCCTCTCATTTAAGATGGTACCACACTATAGGTGACATCCAAACACTCAATCAATGACACGGCCTTTTTTACATTTAGGAATCAACAAAAATATATTAGACGGGGTTGTGTACTTCAGGTTTTTTTTTTTTTTGGATGCTGTCATCATTTTGTTTCTTCGCTTGTCTCATCTTTTTTTGGTATTAGAACCCTGCCTCTTTAACAACCATTTCGTTTGTCTCCCCCTTTCAAACAATGTTTATTTCCCAGCCTAGCCATTTTTCAGATATTCTTTTCTACAGCCATCACATTTAGCGCTTACTGTAGCAACTTGATGATTAGAAGCAAACACATCTTGCGGTAGATGTAAGGAAACGAGTTGTTTACCAGCTGGTTTAGAACTTCTATCACTACACATTTTTTGTTGTAATCTTTAATTTAATTTAAGGATTTCAAAATTCGTATTTAGATGATTTGATTATAACCTCAAAAATAAGAAATCATGTAATTGGTACCTGCCTATGACATTTAGAAAAATGGTCAGTGATTTCATAACTTTTATTTCATATTTCAGGTGCATCCCCATAAATGTAAAGCTTGTAAAGATCATTCTTTTTCCCTTTAATGAACAGCCAAATAACAATTTGGCGTGTATTTTATGACAGCCAATGAATAAAGAGCTATGCAACACTATTTGTACTTACGTGCTTATCATGAAGTGACTGTTTTAGTGAGATATTCAGAAAGACACAGAAAGGAAAAACGTTGAGAAAGTTCTTTTTTTGTGGACTGCCTCATAAAGTAAAACAAAGCAAGAATTTCTAACATGACAGAATGAAAGTGGTAACAAAGTTTCTATACAGAGTTTTTGAATTATTAAGAAGCCATTTGAATATGGTAATATTTAGAAGCAAAGGTGCACCATCTGAATTATTTAAAGTTAACGTCCGAATTCTGTTCTACATTTTTAAAATTAACTATTGAATGTAAAAATTCATCTTTCAATGAAAACCATCCACAAAATGACATCATTGCAGCTAATAGTGAATCTTCTATCTATCCTGGCACTTAAGAACCAGGCAGGAGCCAGTCCTGAAAGGAGTCTATAATAGGGCACACACACATTTAATTTAATTCATAAAGGGACAACTTAGAGTATCTAATCAACCATAACGTGTAATATCAGGTCAAATCTGTTTTATCCAGGTCAAGGTCACGAGGAAAAAAAAGAGTCTATCCAGGCTATCATGGGAAACAGACAATAAATAAACCAAAGGAAACAAACATTGACTCATTTACATTTGACCAATTCAAGTTAACCAACTGATGTAGGAGCATGCGTTTGGGCTGTACAAGGGAAATCTGAGTCATTGGAGGGAAGTCATTGTGGACCTGGGAAAAAAACATCAAAATTGAACAAGTAGCTCATCCATGGACTATAGGGGGCATAGCATGATTTGCTGTGTCACTGTGCTATGGAAATGAGTTGGTAATAATAATAAATAACAATACATTTTATTTATATACTGCGGTGGGCTGGCACCCTGCCCGGGGTTTGTTTCCTGCCTTGCGCACTGTGTTGGCTGGGATTGGCTCTAGCAGACCCCTGTGACCCCGTAGTTAGGATATAGTGGGTTGGATAATGGATGGATGGATTTATTTATATAGCACCTGTCCCATGCTCAAGGCACTTCACAGAGTTTAAGAGAGAACGGCAGGGTACACAGTATATAGCATTGTACTAAACCAGATAAATAAATAAAGAAGAGTAAGATAGTAAATTCAGAGAAAAAGCCTAACAGACAACATAATTGATGGTCTAGCACACACACATACAGGTTACATGAGCATCCTGACATCAAGGTAAACTGAAAGAAGGGTAATAAAGTCAGGTAGAGCTAAAAGCCTTCCTGAACAGATGAATTTTGAGTTGTTTTTTAAAAGAATTCATGGAGTCAGCTGATCTAATTAATTTCGGTAGGTCATTCCAGAGTCTGAAGGCCCTGTCACCCATGGAGTGTAGATTAGTGTGGGGCACAACAAAATTGACAGAATCAGAGGACCTTAGTGGGCGGACAGGCACATAGTGATGGAGAAGGTCACTGATGTAGTTTGGCGCAAAGTCGTTTAAGGCTTTGTAGGTCATTAGTAGAATTTTATATTCAATCTTGTAAGACACAGGGAGCCAGTGAAGGTGAAGCAGGATGGGTGTGATGCGCTCGCTGCTGCTGGTCCATGTAAGGACTCTTGCAGCCAAGTTTTGAATAAGCTGGAGCTGTGATATAAGATCAGAAGGGGCACCTACCAGCAGGGAATTACAATAATCGATGTGGGATGTGATTAAACCATGGACAAGTTTCTCAGAGTTAGAAAAGGAGAGGAAGGAGCGAACACGTGATATGTTACGAAGGTGAAAGTAAGAAAGTTTCTTAATGTGATTTATGTGGGCGGAATAAGAAAGGGAGGAATCAAAAAAGACACCAAGATTCTTTGCAGTAGATTCAGGTCTGATGAGATCACCGCCAAGATTGACTGGAAAGGAACTCATTTTATTAAGCTGCACTTTAGTCCCAATTTGCAGGAGTTCAGTTTTGTTGCAATTTAAATTTAAAGAGTTCTGCTCCATCCAGGTTTTAATTTCACTGAGGCAAGTTGTGAGCTGAGAAAGCTCTGATGAAGTTCTACTTTTAACATTGAAATAGAGTTGAGTATCGTCTGCATAAAAATGATAACCCAGTCCAAAGCTACGAATAATATGGCCAAGAGGAAGCATATAAATACAGAAGAGAAGAGGGCCGAGGACAGAGCCCTGAAGAACTCTGTTGCCAAGACTAACAAACTCTTGCCTATCAGTCAGATAGGACTTGAACCACTGGAGGGCAGTGCCAGAGATACCCAGCATGTTCTCCATTCTGGAGAGTAGAATGTCATGTCTGATAATGTCAAATGCTGAACTTGAGGTCTAATAGAATTAACGTGTTGGTTTGTCCAGAGTCTGCTGCCATAAGCAAATCATTGGTTACCCGTAGCAAAGCAGTTTCACAGCTGTGCCGTGCCCTGAAACCAGACTGAAAGGGTTCCATCAAATTATTAGACGTTAGGTAATTGGTGAGTTGGGAAGCTACAACACAACACGCTCAAGAACCTTTGACAGAAAAGGTAAGTGGGAAATAGGCCGGAAATTGTTAAGATTGTCAGCATCATGACCAGACTTTTTTAACATTGAGGTTACAGAAGCGGTTTTAAAAGTGAGCGGCACAAAGCCAGTGTCAAGGGATGAGTCAGGATTATGGCATGAAGGCAGGATTTAAGAAGTGTGGTGGGGATGGAGTCCAGTACACAAGTAGTCGGCCTCATCTTACAAAGCAGGTCATTGGTGATAAAAAAAAAATGAGGCAACTGAGTTTAAGGCAAAAAATAATCATAAAAAAATATAGTATTTAGGAAATACTGCCATTTTCAGCCCAATTGCTTAATAATGGCTTAAGAATGGGAGAAAAGGAATTTAAGAATGCAGGCATTACCTTTTTTGTTCAAGGAATGATATCTTGAAATAAAAAAAATGAATATGCAAAGCCTAAACATGTAATGAGATATAAGTTAATAGTTTTACAATGTATTCTATGTATTATTTGTGCTTTCTTATTGTTACTTTACATGTAGTACATTCAAAAGGTTGGAATGGTACTGAAACGGCAATGTTGAATAAATCCAAAAATAAATTCATTCAAAACCCCATGAATATCAGCTGCTAACAGCAGGAACTTAGCAGATGGACACTCTTTGGACAGAGATTGAACTAACTCTCTTTTACTGACTGGAAGGAAGCCAATTCCTTCTGCTTCAATCCAGTCCAGAACACATTTTAATTGAGTTGAACAGAATAAATACATGCTTTGATTAACCAGGCTGACCTGAATGCTCTATATGATACATAGATGATCAGTAAAGAGAGACGTCTTCTGTGGTTAGGTCATTTTTGTTATTTTTCATTCATATAACCCATATTGATATTACTTGTCTGCATTATTGTTTCTTATTAAAATTAAAGTGTTTGAGTTAAGGCTATGGTGAAAAAATTATGATTATCCGCTGACCAAAAATATATTGGTTAAATATTTTTTACGGAAAAGTTTCAGTACAATTTTCTATTAAAAGGACAGTTGAAAATATATGGTTTCAGGAGATTATTGGGCTGATCTTCATGGCTCTGGTATACTTTGGTATTTGGTATATTTTTTTTTACAATGGTGAATAAAAGGTGAATGCTGCAGTAGTTTGCACTGAAAAGTAATTTTAGCTCTATATAATTCTGAAAAAATTGAGAATTTAATTTAAAAGGTTAGGCACAAAAAAATGCAGTTTTTATGTCAAAATGCAATACAAAGATTTAACTTTTACAGTCTTTTGTGGAAAAAGTTTGTGAACCCCATAGGATTACAAGCTCTATTGAAGGAGGAATTTGACTCAGTTGCTTGTTATCAGTTAGATGACTATTCACTGTGAGAACTAAATGAAAATAAACATTTGTCATCATAGTTCATGGTTGATAGCACAGATCTGGGAATATGAATCATGTCCAGATCAGCACAGATTTCTTAGGAATTTGGAAAAGTCTCTGTTGAACTATCTACTGTATCAGTCTCTTCATCAAGTAGCAGTTGTTCAGATAGTGTATAAATAATAAAGTCCCAGGATTCCAAATAAGAGTAGTAATCCAACAAAAATTGTAAATGCCTACGTCAAAAAAGCTCATGGTAGTGCATATGTTTCTCCAGACTGCTGTGGCTATGTCAAAAATTGGTGTAACAAGCCAGTCATAATAAATGCACTGAAGAGTAATGTGTAGCAGAATACGGTAAAGAGGAAAACACTGCTCTCCAAAAAACATCATTTTAATGCATCATAAGATGGATTTGGACATCTTGGATGGTCCAAAATGATGTTTACTGAATCTAGTACAGGTATAATAAATGAAAGTGGAAAACTAACTAATGCAATCTAATAAATATCCTGTATCTCATCTCAGTATCTAGCAATGCCGATTTGGAGCGTCAGCATCCAAATGGTTTGCAGTCACTGAGAGGAACAATAAATTCTGGATTATAATTTTAATTGAAAAATATTAAGATATTTGTTCAAGACCTGATTCTTAAAGAATTTGATTCATTTACTACAATATTAAATATTCTAAAAATTACAAGTAAATCCAAAAATTAATTAGTGAGGCAGAAAAAAAATAAAATCAGAATTCTGAGCTTAAAAGAATTGAAATGTTTTACTATTACCTGAAATTGCATTTTGTGTAAGACTGTGCAAAAATATGCAGTTCATTCCAAGATGAGTGATCAGCATCGTTCTTTCTTTTTTCTCTCTTTCTTTCTTGTGCTCCCCTGAAATTCTTTTGGAAATAAATATGTCTTTTCAGGGCTTTATTAGCCCAACAAATTTCGAAACTGGAGTTTGTTGTTTGTTGTTCACTTGGAGATGATTTGAAGATTTTGAATAACTTGTTTATGTTTATCTGCCATACCATTTTTGTTTTATTCGTGTGAACATTTTACACTGACCACAGAACAGACATGACAATCTTATCAAAAATGAACATACGGCATTTGACATCACAGGAGCAACCATATACTGTAACGGTTGTCACATACATTGCCAGATCATTTGAGATTAAGTGTGTGAATATTTATTGTGCGAACTCTGGTTTAAGATATTTGTCCTGAAATGAATGACTTGGCTAATGAATAACAACTACCGGTAACTGGTGTCAGTTTTTGGTATTTTGAACTTGGCACAAATTTTTGATGACAATGTTATCTTCTCATCCTTTTTTCATTTAAAAATCATGCTGATTTGCTATCTGAATCAGTGTTGTGATCAGTTCTAATCTGATGGTCAGAAGTTACCAACGGCCACAGAAAATGTTTAGATGCATATATTGCTTCTAAGACAAAATGCCAACAGTTACTAAATAAAAAGTTTGCATCGTTTTTGCCAGAAATCAGGGTGAATATTGGATCATTGCTTCCAGTGCAAACAAACAAGGGTACAATTTTCTTTAAACAAAACCTCTTTTATAAAATTATTTAGGTAACGATCAAACCACACTATAGGTCTCATTAATATAGGAATACAGAATGTACAAAATGCGTTCCAGCATTGTAAATGTATTGTTTTCATAGTGAATACATTGAATATGAGGTTCATAAAGCCTTATTATTACTAATATGTTATTCTGAACCTTAACACTTGGGATCCTGGAAAAAAATATACAGAAAAATAAAATAACTGTTGTGGTTATTTAGAATAAAATTCTCAATCCATCCATCCACTATATGAAAAAATTGATTCCAGTGCAAGGTCATGAGAGGCCAAAGTCTCATCTGGCATATTTGGGTAAATGGCAGCAACCAAGTCTGGATGGAACTGTAGTCCATCATAGAGCAAACTCCTGTAGACAGCCAGATTCACTCACACTTGGGCAATTAGCACAACCTGATTGTGATTGGAATTTGGGAAGAAAGCAAATGTATTTCGGAATTATTTTTTCTGGGCACAGGGGGAATGTGCTATGTTTATACCAATCGTAACCATGATATAAACCCTTTTAGCTGTAAGGCAGTGCTAAGAAGACTGAAAATGTGCTACGTTAAATTGTAAAACAGTTAAAATGATGTAATTAAAATAGTTTTAAACTCCGTAGTGGTGAACTCTTTGCTGAAAAAGTATTATTTTGTTTAAACTAGAAAGAAATGAAGAATTAATTTTTAGAAAATTACACAGAAAGATTGAAACAGTGGTATTTGGAAATGATTTCTAGTTCTGGTCATTGACTGCTTTCAGCCATTAGCTAGGGATTATTTTTAGTGCATTAGCCTTATTTACTGTATGTTTTAAGTTATCTATGTAACTGTCATATAAAGATCAACACTTTAAATCAGAACATATAGTATAAGTAGTGCTGCTTTCCATTTACAAGAATAATGATGTGTTTATCTGAGAATGATATCAATATTTTATCCTCCGTTCAGTTTAATATTCCCACCTTATTGTTATGGGGTAATTATTTAAAAAAATTACAATTTAGTAGTTTTATCTTGTTATATGAAATAAGTAATTCATATAGAAAATTAATTAAGGCAAGAATGAATTTCTTTTTGTTTATTCATATTCTATTGTTTAAAAGTAGACCTGCATTATCACAATTAAGTCTTACAGTGAACAACTTAGCTATTCACAACCTCATTATATCATTGCAGTCTGTAGATAAACATTTTAAGCATTATAATGAGGGAATCATAATAATTACAATCAAGCTGTAATGCCAAGGTGCACAGCATTAAATGAAATAACTTTCATAGCAAGGAATGAGATTTACTCTGCCATTTATTATTCAAAAAGACAAGGTGGGAGGAAACCCCAAAAAAGGCTTATTGAAGGGTACCTTACTGGTAACCCCGACCATTGTGTGTGTTTTTTTTTTATATATATATTGTAGGGAGTTTCTCAAAATTTTCAAGTAGTAAGCTACATCAAAAAAGTAGCCAGCTACTATTCAAAATTTGAAGGAGTTGGTGCCAATGGTAGCACAAACTGAAATCCTCTTTTCCGTATTCTTGTTGCTTTAATAAAAAAATGTTATTAACGTTTATTTTATCCTTCTGCTTGTCAAATTATGCTTAGCAAATGTTAGCAATAGCTTTGTAATCATTAAGTGACATTATTGCTTTGGCAAAGTAAATCTTTATTATTAGAAGTATTACATTTAAATGTTTTTTAGAAAAAGCAATCACCTGTAAAATCATCTGGTGGTTACCGTGTAGCACTCTGCTGAACATGCAGGATGTGATAACAATCTAACCAGAGTGATACTCTCTTCAGAAATGACAAAATATTAAGTCCATAATTTATTCTTACAATAGCTTTTAATACAGTGTAACAGCATTTAATATTTTTCCCCCACACTTCCAGTACAAGAATTCATGAAAGCACATAAACAAATTGGGAGAGGCCATGCTTAACAGGCTATAGATAAAAAAGATGTTTGTAGCTAAATGAGCAAAGAGATGTGAGAGTGAAAACACAAACTTGATCACTAAATGAACCTGCCGCTCGTTTTTTTAAGAAAACTGCCCAGTAGTTGGTTGGGTTTTCCTTTGACAAACCCTGATAAACCTGAAAAATCATCTTTAAATGTACTACAAGTATAATGCAAATATGAATATATAATTTACTAAAAAGGTAGTGTTCATATGATAGTTGACCAAAGCTATAGCACCAAAAAGCCAGCAGTAGGTTCACTGGTGCCCACTGGGCTTGAATTTCATTTGGTGCAGGAGTGGGGATTGCCCCCTAATGTAACAACAAATTGGGAGGATTTTACCGCAGAAACAGAATATAGATATAATGATATGGAAAATGATATAGAATAACCTGATCATAATGGACTAACTGGTTTGTCTGATAGTGTGAATGCTCTAAATTTGCCCAGTGACATTTTCTTTTCAGTAACTGAAAAATAAATGCTTAAAATCAATACTAAAAATTACAGATTTGAAATATTATAAAAGTGCCTCGTGAACTGATGGAGCCAACATTATTCAGGATATTTGCATTTAAACAAACTTTTTAAAGCTGTTTTTGTAACAGCACACTCATATGTTTTGTCAGCTTTGTCCAATCTGTTGTCGTTACTTTTGTATCAGTATCTTTAGTGTACTTGGTTAGAGGTTATCTAACTTAGAAAGAGGTAGTAGTCCCAATTGTTCAAATATGGGCTAATGTTTTTAAACACTTTAAAAATTGAATTAAATATACCTCCAAAAGCTGGCTCCGGCATATGTGTGTGTCATCTTGTGGAAATCACAGCTCTGTGCTTAAAGCACAATGTGTTTATTTTGATTGGCCAAGAGGATTGGAGGAAACCAAGATGGCCAAGTGGATCTGGATATGCTGTATTTTATTAGGCTTCTAGCTACGGCACCTTTTACCCTGCACAAATGTAGCCTGCCAGTACCAGTGCAGCAGTCAGCTATATAGTGGGAGGCCTTCTCCTCTTGAACTCACTGATGCTGGATAATGCAGAACAATGGAGACCCTTATAGATGTCTTATTAGTATGGATCTATGTGTTGTTTAGAGTCCGAGCCCAAATGAATTATAAGTGACCATAATTTTCATGTTTTGCTATTATTAGTGAATCCAGCTTCCTCTACTAGTACAAGGGAAAGAAATTGGCCCGATTTACTTTGCCTGTTAGATGACGTCTCCTGTATATAGCAGTTGTAACAATGCCCTGGTTGCTATCAAGATGGTATTATTAATTTCACGCATACCCCATCAATGAATATGAACAAAGCATTGAGAAATTACCAGAGTCACCAACCATCTAAAACTATAAATGTTTGTGAACTGAGAGGAAAACAGAGTACCTCGAGGAGACACATTCAGACATAAACAGGACAAGCACAATGTTTAATGGACAGTGCTCAGTCCTGGATTGAACCAAATAATCTAGAGCTGTGAAGTGGGCATGCTAAACACAATGTTTCCATGCTACACTTAACATATCTTTACATTTTTAATGCATATTGAAGCTGAGGTCCAAGCTTGTGTTCTCTCAGTCAGAGAACCATACTTGTTTATTTGAGTTTATAATAGAAACATGAGGTTTTTGTTAGAACAATGTTTCATATTATACATTTGCTAATAAAATCCTTTCAGGTGTGAATTTAAGGTTTAACTGAACGTTTTTAAAGTGAATCTGGCATGTAATAAATAATACATGGGTGGTTGTACCTTGAATAATAAATGATTATATGCTTTTGGCCAAGGGTTGTCATTCTCATACTCTAAGTCTTTAAAGTACGCTAATTTCAGTCAGATTTTAATGGGCATGTTACCAAAGCTTCAAGTACAGTGAGATTAAATGAGTGATTTAAGATTATTTTAAATGTTTAATAATTGAAACATCCACAATTATTTTGTACGTTAAACATTTTGTCCCCAAGTAAAAATATTGTAAGCATTTCAGCTCAAGTAAAATACACATTTTAAATAAAATTTGTGAAGGTTCAGTAATTGTGAGTTTACAACGTCTGATATGTGAATAAAGATTTTTGAAAGATGATCTTGTTGTTTTTATTTCAAATTGAATCCAAAGCAAGGTCACATGAAAATTACTTCAAGTATATCCCAGAGAGATTGACAAAAGGTAGGGCACCCTCCCAATGCACAGACTTTTCACTGCACAAATTCTTTGGAACTCTGTAATATTGTGTAGGTCCTTATTTTGCTCTCAAAACAGCCTCAGTTACTTGTGGCTTGGGTCCCACAATATGTTGGAAGCATTCCTTTGAGATTCTGGTCCATGTTGACCGGATTGCACCACATAGTTTCTGTAGATTTGTCAGCTGCACATTCATGCTGTGAATCTCCTGGTCTACCACATCCCAAATATGTCCTAGTGCATTAATATCCAGTGACTGGGAAGGCCACTGAAGAACACTGAACTCATCGTCATGTTCATGAAACCAGTGTGAGATAACCTTTGTTTTGTGACATGGTGTAAAATCATGGTTGAAGCAGCCATTAGAAGATGGGTAAATTGGGGTCATAAATGGATGTGCATGGTCAGCAACAATACTCAAATAGGTTGTGGCATTCAAACAGTAATTGACTGGTATGAATGGCCCCAAAGTGTACAAGAATACATTTCTCAAACCATTACACCACCACCACCAGCCTGGACCACTGACACAATGCAGGTTTGGTGAATGGATTTAGGTTGCTGCCACTAAATTCTGACACTACTATCTGACCACTCTACTATCTATCAGACCAGGCTATGTGCTTTCTCAGGTCTTGAACTATCCGGTTTTGGCGAGCCTGGGGTCTGTGCAACCTCAGCTTTCTGTTCTTGGCTAACAGAAGGGGAACCCAACATGGTCTTTTGCTGTTGTAGCCCATCTGCCTCAAGGCTCAACATATTCTGAGATGCTTTTCTGCTCTCCATATTTGTACAGTGTTTATCTGAGTTACCATTGCCTTTCTGTGAGCTTGAACCAATCTGACCATTCTCCTCTGACCAGTCTCTTCAACAAGATGTTTTCATCAGCAAAACTGCTGCTCACTGAAAGTTTTTTTGGCACCATTATGAGTAAACTCTAGAGACAATTGTGTGTGAAAATCCCAGGATCTCAGAGTTACAGAAAAACTCAAACCAGACTGTCTGGCACCCTCTGTCTTGCCATTGTCGAAGTCACAGAGATCACATGTTTCCCTATTCTGGAAGTCAACATTAACTGAGACTCCTGGCCTGTATCTGCGTGATTTTGTGCTTTGTGTTGCAGATATATGCTTGGCTGCTTAGAAAATTGCAAAGATAAATAGGTGTACAGGTGTTCCTAATAATTTGCCCAGTGAGTGGATATACCAGGCAAATTAACCTAATTTATTATGTATATGGGAGGAAATGAAAAATTATTAGAATACCACTTAAAAGAACATAAAAACTCTGTGCAGACAGTGGGCGGGCCATGAGTCAAACTCAGCCACATTAACCAATTTGCCAGCATGCCGTCTTTTTCGTTTTGATTTACGCAAGTATTGTAAATTACACTTGGAGCACAGAGCTTATGTGTCAGGATGCAGCATCTCTTCTTCTTGTTGTTTTTTTTTTTTTGCTTCATTCATAAACTGCTATGCATAAATTACATTTACAAAAGGAAGCATCTAGAAGTCTCAAAACAAGGGCAGGTCCAACTGATGATAATTTAGGTCATCTTAATCATAGAAACAAATTGGTCACATGAAAAATATTTACAATGTATCATTAATGTCACAATGAGTATTTGTGCTGAGGATGTTTCTTTTTCTAAATGCTAGTGTGTCTTGGAGCAAAGTCAATGCTCAATGACAACAGTGACCTTAATATCACTATTTACAAAAGACTTTTATTAATGCTGTGAATAGTCCACTTACCAGTGCCAACCACAGTTATAGCTTAGTTGAATTGAAACAAAAGAGACCCAATATTTATATGACAAATATTTTACTAATGGTGAATTTTTCAAAGGCTGACATTTCTAAGTAGCATTGCAATTGTTTATAATATCTGCTGTGAGGTGTAGAAGTTATTTATATTTTTTTGTCATTGGGCCATGGTTGTTCAAAGTCCCTGACCAAACAGTGAACAAATCATAAACAGCTGAGGTTAAGGAAATAACTATTTACTTTTTCAAACCCAGGGCTTATCTGTCAACCACCTGCTTCAACAGAATGCTAAGGCCCAATTCACTAAAGTATTGTGGAAAAGCAAAAACTTGGCAGATCCTAGGTTTGCTGGAGTTCTCTAAGTCAGGTTAAAAAAAAAAAGTCACTCTGCGATGTGTTGGATTTCTGTCCACAGTTCAATGTGATTATCATAAGGTTTCATTCTTAGAATTTAGTTTTAATGTAAGACAACCACAGAGACAGAATCAAAATTACTGCTAATGAGAGTCTTCAGGCTCTCAGTACTATTCTGGTCCTTCAGTCTCCTTGTATCTGTAAACTAGCATGGTTAATTTGGATTTTCTCAAAATTAAAATACTGTATTTAGCACCCTAGCTTGATATGGTGCACTGGACTAATGTCTGCTTATTAGGGGACTAAATGGTCAATGATACTGTCCAAGGCTGATATTCAAATGACGTATGTTTTGTAAAATATTATTACAAATGTCCTGATTACAGCATCCAAAGCTGCTGAAATGCTGTGAAAACAGAATACATTTTTACTGTTTGATGAAGTTAACAAGCAGTTAACAAGCTGACAAATACATAAATCAAAATTAGTTTGGGAAAAATGTAATTTTATATCATGTTTGTGGTCACATCTGGGTATTTATTCTGTGATTCCTGATGCTATATGTGTAACTGTCAAGGGATTAAAGAACTGAGGGATGAATAAACAAATACCAGCTTTTTTTCCCCACCTTATATAGTGTGCTTATAGAAAACCTGCCTAAATGTAACATGCTTCTTCTTTTCAGTTATAAGTATTGTCCATTAAACTGGATGATGCTTTGCTAATAATCTTGTGTCATTACTGAGTATGTTTAAAAAATTTTTTTGAACAAATCATTTCACAAATGATGTGCTTAGCTTTAGTTCATATTACTGGATTCTTAGTTATTTTTATTAGGATGGATAATTTGTAGTGAATCAGTCACACAATACTATTCCATTAGTTGCTGTTAATCACTTGTCTCATCTTTCATGTCATCCATCCATTTATTGGGCCCGCTTATTCAAATCCAGGGCTGCACAAATCCAAGAGCACATTCCGGCAGTGCTAATTATAAGGCAGGGTTATTCCGTTTCTCTGTATCTTAGATAAGAGTTAATTAAATAAACTCTTACCTGGATATTAAGTCAACTTTATATAACAAAAAAGCCCTGATGGTAACAGCATAATCGGCATGGTCATCAAAAATAAGACGGTGATAAATTCCACTTACTAATCGTACACTTGTCCATTCTCCCAGAATGCCTTGCCTTAGCTGCATGCCCTGTCCTGACAGCCCTCAACTGTTAGACTATTATACTAGGTTATTGGTGCATGTATAAAAAGAGCATTTTCAAAACTGTGAAAGTGAATTCATCCATGTTAAACAATGTTGGTGCATAAGAAGGTTTTCCCATTTAATAAAGAGCATTGATATGAGACGGAATCAGTTTTCTGAAACAGCTGAGTCGTATTCATAACTGGAATACTGTAGAGTGTACACTGCTAATCATTTTAAATTCACACATGGGTGAATTTCTTTTAAATACGGTCAGCCTAATGTACTTGGCCTAGTAAAGCCGCTTCTTCTCGACCCTAAAGGATTTGTAGTTTATTTGTGTTTGTAATATTAGTTTTTTAGTCTGCTGATATTTGTCTTTCTTTTCTATCTATTTATTGCAGATCACCACCACTTCAGGCAGTGAGTTTCTCCTTCAATCTGACAAAAATGCTACTATATCTGAATGGTATGAAGCCATTAAATTGGAAATTGAAAGTCAGGTAAGTGGATGACTGTTTGAAACAAAGCTTTACAATACAATGCTTAGTTCACCAAACTATTGTACTTGAAGTTTATTGTTAGGCAGCATAGTTGCTAGGAGTTTCTCCCGGTGTTAATCGTACACATAAAATGGTAAATACAATTAAACACCACAATATACCAAACACAACGCCATCACAACATTATACATAGTAGTAGAGAAAATGTATTGCACAAAACACAAAAATATGAAAGCAATATATTGATGTAGAATCCTGTCCAGTATTATATTAAGCAAGTCATTTTAAAACATGCACAAAATAAATATAATTTAGATTAGATGGTGGCATTCAGAAACTATGAAAAGACATTTATCTTTCAATATATCCAGCGAATTTTAAAGTTGCATAGTCATTTTCAGATAACCCTGTCTTTTGAAGCCTTTAGCAGTCCTTACCACATGTTTTAAATGTTATCTCTGATAAAATTGAACAACTACACAGTAAACATGCAGGAAATAGTGGCAGAGCTGGTAACTCGCTTCAAAACATTACAATTATGGTCCCAAAATTTTATAGGTAGATACTTTATAGAGATTTTGTGCTACTGTAAGTAATCCTGCATGCCTTTTCCTACAGTTAGTGTATTCTGAAAACACATAAGAAAATGAGAAGCTTAAAAGCCTGACTGGCCACAGTGTAATTTAAACATTTCTCAGCAGTATCATGCCTAGGAGGGCATCCAGTCCTAGACAGGACACTAGCCCACAGTAATACTAATGTACATACTACATACAATATAATGTGCATACTAATGTACACCCTCCTAGACTAACTCAGTGCCACAAAGTAACCTAATGTACACATCTTAGGGTTTGTTAGTAAAACAGGGCAGACATGAAAAACCTGAAAACACCACATAAACTGAAAGAGAATGGAACTAGGCCCTAGGAGTGTGACGCAACAGAGCTGACCACTGTACCACCCCATTCACCTTTTTGAACCCACTGTAATGAATCATTTATTTACTCATATTTTTTTTTCTCAACCCACTTAATGCATTAATGGGACAACCTTAGTTGGCTTCATCAAGGCAAGAACTAGCAGTCCACTTCAGGACAAACTCACACATTCCAGGACAGTTTGGACTCACCATATTACATAACATGCATGTGTTTGTGAGGTGGGAGGAAACTGGAGATTTTGAAGGAACCCCACACACCAGCAGAATCCCTAGGGCTGCAAGGAAGCATTAATAGGACACCAGTTGATTACCCAACACACTTGTGCATATGAGGTAATTTGGGAATTGTTAGACAAGGAGCATAGGAACAAACTGGAGAACATGTAAACTCAGTCTCGCTGACAGCTGATAATAGCCACTATTCAGTTGGCCTAGATCCATTCATCCATCCACTATCCAACCCGCTTAATCCTAACTACAGAGTCATGGGGGTCTGCTGAAGCCAATTCCAGCCAATACAGGGCACAAGGCAGGAAACAAACCCCGGGCAGGGTGCCAGTCCACCACAGGGTACACACACACACACACACACACACCAAGCACACACTAGGGACAATTTAGGATCACCTAACCTGCACGTCTTTGGACTGTGGGAGGAAACCCACGCAGACACGGGGAGAACATGCCAACTCCACTCACGGAGGACCTGGGAAGCGAACCCGGGTGTCCTAACTGCGAAGCAGCAGCGCTACCGCTGCACCACCGTGCCGCCCTTTGGCCTAGATCAAGTAGAATTTTTGAACATTTAAATACTGTGATTCCATGGAGGTTACTCTTCTCTCTTACAACTTTTGTCACTTTGAGTTTTTCATTTTGTTACTTTAGTTGCTGCCTGACCATTGTGCCAACACTATTTTTGACTGCAGTAAATTAATTTTACATAGTCACAGAAATGAAGTGAAAAATATAATGGAGATTTACACGTATTAATCATTTCCATCTGTGTATAGTGTTTGATAATATTCATTGTAATAATGTATTCACATTTTTTCTAATACCTATTTTGCCTATGTTATGCTTTTATTAACATTAACTTATCACCCGAACATGGATTAGACAGATGTAGATATGGATGGATGAATTGATTCCTTTGTTTAGCATTTTTCTTTAACCCCTTAAGGTGCATTTAAAGTGTACATATTTAAAACATGTTCATTAAGCTTTACAAATTAACTGTTTAATTTGTTCAATCAGCCCATCTTTATCTATTTTTATGATTCAAATAAAATTTGATGACACTTTAGGGACCATTTTAACAGAAAAACAAAAAATTCCAAAGGGTTTACAATCTTTTTTTAACAAATGCACATATTATTGCTTTTATTAGTTCCAATAATAATCCATGTGTTAGAACTCATTCTTCCAAAATGTTATCTCTGTGCTTTGAATATCCAACAAAATGAGCTGACAAAGTTTGCAAATAATCTCAGCATTTAATCTTATTACTTAATAGGCTTTCACATGATTTTAAGCAGTTGAATATTAGGCTTCTTTGCTTACTGCTTGTTCTTCTTGCAAAAAGTGCTGGGAGCTTAAGAGCTTTTTTTAAAGGAAAATTAGAAAACTTTCTGTACAAAAAGGAGGACTGAATGTCGGCTCAAACTCCATAGTGCTGCTCTAAAGCCAATAAGCAGTCATCATAAAGATCAAGCAGTGTTACTAATGTAATGGTGCTCTTTCTTGAGGATCTGTAAAAATATTACTAGCAGTGATAATGAAAAAGAATGTATATATTTAGGTATACTGGTCAGTTAATGGCTGAAATACTGAAAAGCAGTATTTTTTAAAAAAGTGAAAGTTTCCTACTAATCACTTTAATTAACTGGAAAGTTTGGGGCAAATGACACCTGAAGTGCCCTGAAGAAATTAATGCAAATAAAGGAAGGAATGAAGGAAGGAAAAAAGAATACAAACAAACACTCCACTAATGAAGCCATATAATAATAGCTTTAGAATTCTAATAGACATTTAAGCAATATTAATTTACTGCTGTGCTAGCATGTAACAAAATCATAAGGATTTGGCAATAGTGGTGAAGGAAACATGCTTAACTGCTCATTGTATTATTAGTCTCTTAAGAAAATATTGTATGTTGGTGTTTTTGTGAAGATTTACATCAATTAAAACAAATTTGGAATTAAATATATACTGCACCAGTTTAGAAAAAGTAAGAATATTCTACATACTATCCTCCATACATACACTTGCTAAGAAACACTACAGTACCAGAACTGCTTTGGTGTTTTTGTTTCTTGCATTTTATATATTTGTTATACCTAAAATGACACAAAAATGTTTTTATTTCATATATCATTACAGTCAAAGGGTATGGGTGGAAAATGTTTGCCATCTGGCATCTGTAAATCCTCAAGCACTGAATATGTGAACAGGTGTGGAGCAGAATCTCCTCCTGCCAAGGAATCTAAACCAGAGCACAGACGATCACTGAGTAAGTAATCATCACCTAAAGCCTTCTTATGAGTGTTCTTACCTGACTTAACATTTTTTAGATTTCTGCATATGTTCTAGATCCCTTTGAAATATCAGAAGTATTTTATTGTCAGCTTGCAGAGCTATAATAGCTGGTATTCAGGGAAGAGGTCAGGAACAGAAAAGCTTTAAGATCAGTTATCTGTCTAAGGCGCCTTTTTGAGGAGTGACAGCTGGACCAAGACACATCAGTTGTCCCTCGTAATTGAAATTGCAGCAGGTAGATTAACAGGCTACCAAAAAAAAGCCTTGAGTACCTCATTGCTTTCAGAAGCGAACAGCTGCTCTTCCTTTGCTGCTAAAACCGTGTGAAATATTAAATGCAATTTCATCCGTGTAGAATTACTGTTAACATAGTGGTATGCATGCCCCTCTTTAGATCCTTTGCATTTTTTACTCTACCTGAGTTAACATTTTAGATGAATGTATCTCTTTCTTTCTTTCTTTCTTTCTTTCTTTCTTTCTTTCTTTCTTTCTTTCTTTCTTTCTTTCTTTCTTTCTTTCTTTCTTTCTTTCTCTTAAACAAAAATAAACATTGTCTTTCAAAGTGTCAGTTTTTTATAAGATATTTAGGTAATCATGGTTCATCTAATAAGTTATATTGATGCACAAAAAAATTCAAAAATGAAATCAGATTTTGATATTTTAAAAGAGTCAAGGAGGCACACTTGTTCCGATTATTTAGCTAATCCTAATGCCTTTCACATTATTAGCCTTCTGCTTTAAACCAGCTCTCTTGCAGACCTCTGACAGAAAAATCTGCAGTGACCAGTAGGGGGCATCACAGAGACCCAAGCCATAAACACACCAATAAAATATAGGTCATGGGCTCAAATAAAGATTTTATTTTCCATAAATACCTCTTACATGCAGTAGGTTGGCACCCTGCCCGGGATTGGTTCCTGCCTTGTGCCCTGTGTTGGCTGGGATTGGCTCCGGCAGACCCCCGTGACCCTGTATTTGGATTTAGCGGGTTGGAGACTGGATGGATGGATACTTCTTACAGGCTTCTTTCAAACATGTGTATGATGTACAAAATCCAAACAACTGTCTTCTTCCCCCTTTGTCTTTCCTCTCCTTCAAGTGAGCTTTATCCTCTTCCAACCAGCTCTGACCGCTGAGTGAAGATGAGTGGCTTCCTTTATACCAGACCTGGGAGTACTTCTTGCACCTCCAGGAAGCACTTCTGGGTCAGGTGGAACCTCCCTAAAAGGAGGAAACCTCCTCCCCACAGCTCCCTCTGGAAGCTCCCACATGTCCCAGCAAGGCTGACCATTGGAACTCAAATTCCCATGAAGCCTTGCAAGAGTGTATTTGGGAGACACACCAGAGAGCTGCTGCCAATTGTAGGCTCTGGGTTGAGGTCTCCTTCCAACCATCCTGACAGGAACCTGAGTCTAGTTTTCCATGGAAAATGCAGGAATTTTATTACTGTATAGAGAAGGTAGTCTCAAAACTTCATTCAAAATAGGAACTGTTACCACAGCACTCAAGATCCTGCTTTCGTGCCCAAATTCTGGTTAGAACACCACCAGCACTTTGGAATCACCACTGTTGCAGACCAGGAGAGTGCAAGGATAAGCAGGTTAAAGCCCGGGGGTTAAATGTTCTAAGCATCCTGTAACATACATGTTACACAATATTCCTAATCCAGAAGAGGACAACCAATTACTTTGCCCTTGGTTAACTGTTTACTAAACACAGCAAAGCAGCTATGAAGCTGTCCTTGTGCCGCTGCTGTTAGAGATGGCAAATTGCCACCTACCCCGGTCACAACACTATACGTATTTTCCCCATATTCATTCATTATAAAGAAATTTACATTATAACATTTTATGGTCCCATGACTTTCAATACAATACATACATACATACATACATACATACATATATACAGTAAATATATATATATATATATATAATATTAAAAGTTCATTGTGGTTCAGTGTCTAAAAGCAACGAGTTGTTAACTACTTTGCTTCCACTGACATTGTGTCACCCTGAGTAATTTACTTACCAGTTTCCTGTGTGTGGTTCAATTTTAAGTATATATATATATATATATATATTCAAAACATTTTTCTATAAAAAGATACATAAAATAAAGTGTGTTTTTTGTCCTTGTCCCCATGACACATGTTAGCATATGTCTCTGGAACACAGACTAATTTGAATTTATACACTTTCTGCTGTTAGTCAACAGTAGCTTTGAATGGAATGGTTTGTGTACTCAGTTCACCCTTCAAGCTCAAAGCATTTTTTGTGTTTTCTTCTGTGTCTTTAAGTCCGCTATCACCAAGAAGCGGATGGAGTCACCATTTTAAATGATTATTTTTTAAATCATTCAATTGAAGTAGTCATCTTAGTTAATCAATCAATTACCACTATTACTCATTTAATCAATTAAGTGCATGAGAATTTTGACAGTGATGTTCATGTCTATTATTTTAATGTCATTTGTCAGATTAAAAACTGAATACAAAAAAAAAGAAAAAAGTTGAGTGCCCTAAATATTGTATCTAATGAGATGCGATATACTATATTTACCATTGTGACACTCTGCTGCTGACTTCCATGTTCTCTGTTACATTTAAAAAAAAACTTTGAAGCATAATACTTGGTGAAGTATTAAAGTTGCCCTGTATACAAGGACTTTTTCTTTTACAAGTATGTGAAACCTTTTTGTTTTGTGGGGTAGTGTTGTATACTCATGTTCGCATTAGGACATGCATTCAGTATAATGCCAACTGCTTGAATCCAAGATTCTCTGTCATTATCTGAGAATAACTAACAAATATTATTTTAAACCACCTATATATATATATATATATATATATATATATATGGAAGAGAAGGTCTGTGATACGGTTTGCATATTTGCAGTTGGAGATCCACAAAGGGAGAAAAAACGAATCACGTATCATAAAATAGTTTTTATTCCTGAGCTTTCAACCCCTATCAGGGGTCTTCATCAGAGGATAATGCTTAGACTTACAAGAATCAAAGGCAATATATAGCAGCACATTCAGGGGGGGGTGGGGGGTGGGTGGAGATGACTAAGTCCGTATGATCAAAAAGGGGGGGGGGGGGTTTATCGTTAAATTAAAGTGCATATGTCCTTCTTAAGTTGGCATATGCTGGGTTTATGTCCAAGTGTCTGTTGATGGCATTTTCATCTGATAGCCAAGACACGGCCAACTCTCTGGCGCTTTTTGTACTGGCCTTACATTTTACTTTCACGTTGTCCCAGTTGAATGTGTGTCCTGTCGATTTAGTATGTGCATATATCAAAGATAGTGCGTCCTTTCTTCTGACAGCGTTGCGATGTTCCTGTACACGTGTTGAAATTCTTTTTGACGTTTGTCCTATGTATACAGCTGAGCAAGAATTGCATGGAATACTATAAACTGCGTTTCGTGTTTCGGCTGTCGATTTCTTGTTTTTAGCATTAAACAGGACCGTGCGCAGATTGTTGGTGGGTTTATGTGCTATTTTGATGCCCCACTTGGTCAGGGTGCGTGCCGTGCCTTCTGACACATTATGGTGGTACGGGAGTGAATGCCAGGTGGGGTGGGGGTTCTGATTTACGTCGCTTGTATGCTGATTCCTTTGGCGCCTGCTGCGTAGACTCCGATTAATGAATGATTTTGAGTATCCGTTCGAGGTGAAAAGTTGAAACAGATAGCGTCTCTCATTAATTTTTGTTTCCTTGGTATTACAATGCGTGTGGACTCGTTTAAATAGGGTTTTCACGCAGCTCCGTTTATGAGATACCGGGTGATTGCTGGCGAAGTGTAGAATCTTGTCTGCGTGGCATTGTTTGCGGTAAACACTTGTGGTCAGGGTGGCGTCACTATTTCTTTTGATGTATATCCCAACTACACTCTGTAACACAAAAACTCGTGTACCCCTGGCCCGTGAATCTTTGTTTTGTTCTCAATTGACAGATAATGCTTTGACACAAGAAACACAACCCATGAATTGGCCCTGAAATTGGGCTGTGATTCTTTCTCATGGCCAATGAATACATAGCAGCAATGTACAGGAGAGCATGTGAGTGACTTACAGCAACTCACAGAAAAACAATGGCCGAAACGATCATGATGTATGTCTGGCATAAAAACAAAATGGAGGCATAGTCAGGTAGTGTTCACACGCTGTGCAAGCAACGTTGCTGAGAGACACCATGAAAAACTCCATGAAGCATACTGCACAGGAAATGCTTCTCACTGCAAGCGGCAAGGCAATGAGACCACACTCAACTCTACGAGGCACACTGGACAAGCCTCACTATATCGCATTCTGATGAACGTCAAGTGTAGAATGTGGCACAGTGGTTAAGGCTTTGGACTTCAAACCTAGAGGTTGTGGGTTCAAATCCTGCCACTGATCCTTTGTGACTCTGAGCAAGACACTTCACCTGTCTGTCCTCCAACTTGAAAAAGAAATGTAACTAATTGTATCTCAAATGTTGTATGTCACTTTGGATAATGGCGTCTGCCCAATAAATGTAAACGTAGAATAAGAAGTTCATTGCAAAACAAAGTGATACACACACCATGCCTAGAAGACCAACTACACCCAGAATCACTGCTGACAATGAGGCACAATTGCATAGGCCAATGATATGCACGTCATCTGTTGTTCAAATGAAACGCTTAAGTAAACACTTCTATAGTCTGAAAATACATACAGTATGCATCTCTTCATTTGCTTAGAAAAGTACAGGATATCTTTAACACAAACTGCCCTTATACACAAGCATTTAGAAACAGAAGGTAGATGGACCAAAAAGAAAAACTATAAGCACAGATTGACAACAGACAGGTTCAAGAAGTTAAAATGTACAATGCTATTATAACATTTGTGATACTTTGTACGTTTGCTGAGCACTATTTAACTACTACAAGAAAGTGTAACTTCCACAAGTGTAAAAGAACAGTATTTGCAACAATTTTGAAAAATAACAATAAGATACAAACATTTTGCACTAAAAATACTACCCAGCTATAAATAAAATTAATTTTGGAGGCCACATTTTCACTGAAAAGATTCACTTTATTGCCTCATCAAATTTGAAAGAAACATACTGAAATATCTTTTTAAAATCAATTTCAAGTAACCAGAGTTCACAAATTACCTAATTCATAAGACATAACAATCTCCTGTTTGACCTGACAGGTTTGTTGGGTGCAGTAGTGTCATAACTGTCTAAATGTATGTATGACAAGAATTGAAGAAATGATATGTTATTACAGACAGCACTAAAATCAATAGTACACCGTATATATTTTCCAATAAGAGTTATTTTAATGGCATAAAAATGCAAAATAACGAAGAGTGTAAAAAATGTAATATAGCAGCTGAATAGAACATTTGAAGAAGAAATAACTACAGTAATTACAGAAAAATAATAACTGGCAGAACAGAGAATTGGGTGCCTAGCATCTCCAAAGGATAAACAGACATCATCATTTTTAGTGTTCATTATTTTTTAAATGACTTTCAGAAATAGAAGTGTGCCCACCTTAACAGGTACCAGAGAAAGCACTAGGGTGTTGTACCATGTTAGCCATTATGAATGTAGTGAGGAGTCAAGCAAAATGACACCTTTTATTGGCTAACTAAAAAGATTACAATATGCAAGCTTACGAGGCAACTCAGGTCCCTTCTTCAGGCAAGACATTATTTTGCTTGACTTCTCACTAGGTACCGGAGAGAAATCTCTTCTGCACATCACATGTATGGTATCTTCATATACAGTACAATGTATATACTGAATAATATGGCTACATTTCTGTTGAGCACAGTCTCTTATTCATGAAGTTGACTATTTTATTGTGGGAAGACTTTTGGGGACACTCCACAAATTCCCTTTTCAAATAAACAGATTCTTTTTAATGTGGAACCACAATTTGCCTATTCTTACACTCAGCAATATTTGGGGGTATACAGTTCACAGTTGTCGGATTCCATTCTATTTTTTCACAAATTCCATTATATTTTTTTATTTTTGGTTTTCACCATTTTTCATTAATTTGGATTTTTGTGTTTTTTTTACTGTAAGTAGCAACAGCTACAACAAAACAAACAATAATGAGATAGCACTTTACATTCCTTTTAATGAAACAGCACACTGGCACAACTGAGCCTTATTTTGCAGTTCCATTCGTCAGGTAGGAGCCTAGATCCTCCATGATACTGTATGCTAAGACTGCAGTAGGACAGTGAGTCCTCTCCAGAATTGTAAGAGTTGTTACTAGTTTGATGCATCCTTTTGAGATGAAGGTTAACTTTACTTTTAGGGTCTAGAATATTTGTTACAGCCTGAGCGGATGTGTTCTTGGCCAGAAAAAAGTTTTTGTAGAAGTGAATATGTTCATCGAGGAACCCTACTGATTCGAACCAGCTATTCCACCTGGTGTTTCTGCCTCAGTGGTTCCTGGCAGGCTTCTTGGAGAAGGCAGACTTTACCCACATCACTACTCATGCAGCTTCACTAAAGCATTTATAGTCCTTCCAGGTCTCTCCCACCAAACTGGTGATATACATAAGCTAGTTAAATGTACACTGTTAGGCATAACCCCTTTTAAAACTTTCTGGTATGCTTTCAGACAGTATGATGCATTGTCTGTAACCTATGCTGAAATGTCATTAAGATTCAGCTGGTTGTTGTGAAGGGACTGAAGTGCTGCCTGTGAAAAGGTGGAAAATTTGCAGCTCTCCATAAAGATTACATCTGCCAAAAAAGTACTGAATTTCAGTACCTGTGATTGTAATTATGTAAATTATTTCTAAAGATTCTTAAACCTTAATTGTTTACAGATTAAAAACGTGCATCATTACATCTGTAGTTTCAGCTACTGAATATCTTAAAATAATTAATTACAAAGCAAAAGCAAAGTAATCTTCAAGACGCTAAATCCGGGAATTAAACAGAAAAAAGAAAGAGAGACCCGCTTTTAAGGGCTTGTTACATCTGAGGAGAATCTGCCCAGGTATAGGTGGCGAGTTTATAATGGAAGAGTCAAATGACCTTGCGTGCCTCATAACTGCGAGGCAAAACATTTATTAAATCCAAAAACATCATTGTTAATTTTTAAAAGGGAACCCATTAACAACCAGTGCTGTTCACTAATAACATTTTTCTATGGGAAAGACTCTTAATACCGGTTAAATATAATTTCATGTACAATTAGAACTGCCTTCATAAAAGAATTACCATACAACCAAATGTTTACTCACCTATCACTATGTTGAGAACTATGTAGTCTTGGATATCTGTGGTTTCATCAACTACAACAAATTTTTCTGCCACAAATCTTTCAAAGAACGGCATCTATATATGTTGTTCAACCACATTGGGCAAATGATTTTGATGAAGACGGCTCTCATTTTCTGGCAGCACACATCCTTGCTTACAATGCTTAATAAAGAAAGAACGCATCTTTACCTTTAGTCTCTAAATTCCGCTCATTTCCGTTTTTAAACCTAATATCCGTTTGTATGCATTAATTCCGTGATTCTGTCCGTGTTTTCCAAAATCATAAGGCCCTATAGTTGTAATGCATTTACACCTAGAACTATGGCCCACTACCTTCTGTTAGATCCTTCATAATCCATGCAGGTATCATCACTGTAGTCTTTCTATTGGGAGGTTTCTCTCTCCCTCTTCCCTGATTGACCTAGGTGAGAAAGGAACTTGGTTTCCAGGCCCTGGTGGTAAAATATAGCAAATGTGCAGGCAGTAAAACAGGCTTAAACAAAGGTAAAACTAAATGTGGCAATGTACATTTTACAGTCTGGTACTGCTAAATATTAAGTCTTTCTAGGCAGCCTGTTTCTTGTATTACTTGAAGTATCCTTCCTACTTTCTTTTCTTCTCTCTAATCAGCTCTTTTAATGATTTACAAAGCTCTTTATCCTTATTTGAAGTTCATAAAACTAAAACCATGTTTTCAAAATCAGCTGCTTCAGCTCACATTTCCAACATCAAAGTCAATAGCACAGCATACTAAGAAACAACTTATGAAACCACACATGCATTATATGGTAGCAATTCTGCATTATACTGTTCATTTGATTTAAAATGGTTCTTATCTCCAATCAACAAAACATGAATAGCCAAGCATTACTTTAGACTTAGCTTATTACACTTTTTATTTAAACTAATTGTCAAAATTTTCAGCAATTCTTAATCAAACACAAAAGTATTAATACAGCATGCATATTTCAGTAGCAAATATGCTTAAATTAACATTTGCCTTAAAGAAATAAGCTCACCATAATATTTCGAAGTTGTGCTCATGATGTCTTATAATTTCACTGTAATTAAAATTTTATTACTTATGTTTAAGAGGAACAAATGTTGTCTCCCAGGAGTTCTGCGCAGCTTTGTTTTGTTTGTACCTGCTCAGACATTTCAAGACAATGTTTTAAAACATTAAACATGACCAAAAAATTTAGAGAGGGACGTCCCTTTATACCTCATGGTCTTATTCATACTCCAATTAAGTGTTTCCAACCAAGTTATTCCAGGGACTTCCAACCTAAAGTTCATATTACAAACTGCAGTTGAAATGTCTGCCAATAATTTACAGCATTCATCTATTGTAGTATTCCAACTGTCTCATTTTGATTAAGGAGAAATAAATAAATATTCTTACCAATAAATCCATTAAGTCCATGTTTTAAACTAATATAATGATATGCTCAGAATGTAGGAATTCATTACTGATTTTAGCTACCCTAGGTACTTTCAAAATGAGAAGCAGAAAATAGGCACATTTGTTATCTTGCCATTCAATATTAACCATTCTATACTGTACACTTCAATTCCACTTTAAAAACATAGTAAACAGTTATTTATTTATTTATTTTAAATTAAGAAGAGACATTTTACGTTGAGTGAATGAGAGGATAAAAGTGTTTTTGCCAAGCACTAACTTTTACAAGTAGCAAAAATTTACACTGGGTGTGACAGACTCAAATCAAATGTATGTTTTTATTATATTATAGTAATAATAATAGCAGCTCACTACTCAAAACGTGGAGCGCCCAGCCTGGAACCTGGATACTTTGGGTTATAAGGCAGTGGCTCTTACCTCTACACCTTTCAAGAATACATATCAACTTTCTGTCAATTGACATATGAGCTTGGGTTTTTAACTCATTGACAGCAACATGTAAATCAAATGATTTTTTTTTTCTTTGGTTATATTCTTGAATAAAATCGCACATGTTTATTTAATATTTGGACTAAAGTCTTCACACATTATACACTTCACATCATTATTAGTATAACATGGAAAAAGTTTCTGCTTTAGGTATATGTTTAGCATTTCTTGCCTTGCAGTTCCTTTCATCCTACACTTACACAAATCGTTGTAGACACGGCACAAACATGAAATGTATTAATTCCAAATAACGGTATATTATTATTTACCCTATACAACTCCAGGCACCTTACTGCCAGATAAAGAGACTTGAGCTCTGAGAATTTTGTGACAGACTGAGCTCCGTTGGCGGGATGGGGATAGGATAGCTGGCTGCTTGTGCAGATCTACACATTTGCAAAACAGAAGATGCTGATGGAGAGGTGCGAAGGAATCTAAGGTGGACTGGGTTACGAGTTTTTTCGTAGGCTTCAAGGTTTCTAGTGTTAAGGAATTCCCAATGCATCATGTGTTGCAAGCTATTGTTATTGAAAAAAAGTCTCATTTTGACTGAAAGAATGGTCACTGTACAGACAATTTTTGTATTAGCTTTAATTTCAGGAAGAATAGGCGTAATAGGCTGTGGGCTTCCATGACTGAATTGGAATAAACAAGTTCGAAAATCTTTTGCAACATTAAATAAAATGCGGGATTGGCTCTAGCTCGTCACAAATGTGGATTGGAATAAGATTTTAAAATGTTGTGTAATGTTAAAATGCAGTTCAATTTTACCTGTATCTAAAATTTATTTGAAGGTATCTTGAAATAATTTCTTTTCTGTCTTAAGATATCTGGAATGAGAAATCTTGTGTGCATTTTATGATTTCATATTAAAGGACTACTCCACCCAAAACGATATTTTTTATATGTCACTTACCCCATATTATTTAATGATGGCCAAGAAAAATTTTTTTTTTAATGTTTTAATGTAGAATGGAGAGACTAAAGATTATGAAAAAACAGAAGCCAATAGTGACCAATGCTGCACAATGACAATTTATATGAAAAATATCCAGAGAAAAAAGAGAAAAAAAAATCTTGCATTACTTTTGTTACATACATCAGCATCATATGCACAATTTGTGTAAAACTCATGATTTTTAGCTAAAATATTTTTAATAATATTTTATTTTTTTTATTTGAACACCTTCATTCTTTGGTCAAACATCCTGCCTTCAATTCAAACATTGACTCCTGGTAGTCCTTGGTTTCCTATTTAAGATTTGCACTTATTATTCCGGATATAACTATTTAACAACATTTTAGCAAAAAAAAAGCATGCATTTTGCGTGTTTGTAACATACAACTGTATAATTAACATTTGACATGAGAAACATGAGATTTTTTTCTGTCCCTCTCAATGTTTTTCACATCACTAGTGATTGTACAGCATTACATACATTGCAGCGTTTTTTTCTCTCCATTCTACCTGAAAATCCATCCATCCATCCATTATCCAACCCGCTATATCCTAACTACAGGGTCACAGGGGTCTGCTGGAGCCAATCCCAGCCAACACAGGGCACAAGGCAGGAAACAAACCCCGGGCAGGGCGCCAACCCACCGCAGCTACCTGAAAATATGAGATTAAAATTAGTTCTCAGTGACCACTACACCACTATTAAAGTGCATGGGGTAACATATACAAAATATTTTTGAGTGGATTATTTTAAGATGTCATGAAATAATTCAGAATTCCCAATAAAAGGCATCTAGAATAACTGTACAATAGTTACTATGTATACCTTTTGTATTGTATATTCTGCAGCATCGGGCGCCAGGCATGAGCCAAACATGGATGGTGTTCAAGTCTGTTATAGGACACACTTACTCACAAAAACACATAAATGTACAATCAGTTGAACTGAACTAAGAATCATCACTTTATCTAACCTCCATATCCAAGGAATGCATAAAGAAACTTGATATATCTAGAGAAAACTCACACACACAAGGAGAACACACGGCATGTAAAAATAGCTGGTTGTGAATCTAAGACTCTGAATCTGTGAGGAAGATGTGCTACAAAATATCCATCATTTCTTCAACTTACTTAATATACAGTAATTCAGGGTTGTGGTATCTTAAGTCATATAGCGTCATTTGATATAAGCTTGTATTTTATTTAATCAGTAAATTTGTTAAAAAGACCTGGTACACTATATAATTTAGGTTCTACTTTGCCTTAGTGTTACAATTTTGATTCAGTTAGAGACAAAGGCGAGTTTGCAACACTTGAATGAACTTAATGGGTGATCTCCTTAAGTCTTTTTATATCATTTGTATCAGAGTGTGAATCTTGATTTGCTGTGACAGATGATGCAGATTCAGTGCTTCATTCAAGCCTTATGTATATTATGCTAATTAGTATTCAAGCCACATTTTCATTTACCTTCTGATTGTCTCTGTGTTTACAATTTGTTCCCTTTGCCCATTTGTTATCCCTAACTATTATACAATAGTACTCTTCCAGGCAGCAGCTTTCCAATTAATTGTACCTTTTATTTGGATATGTTTTTAATTTAAAGCACCAGTTCTGAAGTATATTTACTACATTTGTCAACTGCTAATGAATAAATTATATTGTTACATCCAAAGTACAAGTTATGACAAAGGGTTTTAAAAACAAATTTGTTGCTCAGCTTTGTAATATTTTTGAATACCATAATGAGGGTAAAATATTTATTTCTTTGAATGCAGCAGTGGTAATTATTTTATAAAAAAAAATATGCTGTCCTTTCTATGAATATTCATTTATACAATTACTACTACTGATAATGAGAGTATATATTTTGTGATGTCACAATGTAAATCAGTGTATGAATCCCTTACATTTAAATAATTCATAATCATAGACTCAACATGAAATTATAGAACAGAAACTAAATGGAATATTTTGATTTTATTTCAATATTAGTCCCTTAAAAGTATTATGGAGTTAGCTATTGTAATAACTATGATTTCTTAACTTTGTGTTATAAATTAAATGATCAAATCCTTTGCTTTTAGTTCTCAAATACAGACACTTATTTTAAAGTGGTACCAAGTATTCTACTAAAGACTACTATTAGACATCTTGACTTAAAGCTTCTGGCCTTAACTAATGGAACACTTTTGTGTTTAAACTTTGAAGACAACTTTAACAATCATAGCTAAAAGCACTGTGAAATCTGTGATATTTTGAAATGGGCTTTTCTCCCACCTGCTACGAGGCAGGTACATTCTTACATCCACTTCTGAGGAGACTGTCTTCAGCGGTGGCCTCAGTTTTTCTTAAAATTCACTGAGCGTACATCTAGGCTTATTAATATGCAAATGAGGGCTTAGAAACAGTCCCACTGGGTAGAACTACATTACTATAACTGTTGAATATTAGCCTTGTCCTGGATGAGAACCAAAACATCTCAAAGTGCCATCATAAACATGAGGAACATTTTGCTTTCCTTGGCATCTGTAATGATACACCTTATCGTCATGCATGATGATTCCTATCTTAAAAATGTGATTAATTTAGATTTTCTATTAATTGCAGTGGAATGACCTTTTACTACTTGAGGCAAAAAGAAAAAAAAATATAAACATTATGAAATAGGAAGAAATCTCTGGGAGACCACAACAAGTGAATGATGCCTACCCCAGGCTATATAGCAAAAATGAGTTGATTTTTTTTGTTCTTAACATGCACATTATCAGATTTTGGAACATCTCTCTAGAGTTTATTCCAGTTGTTAATAACCAGCTGAGCCAACATTTTTTTTCAGTTATGAGTGTGTTTCTTCAGAGGTGCACTGGGAATAAGTGGGAAGATAAACCTAAACTTAGCATACAGCAGTTTTTCTTGTGTAAACATGACAGGGAAGATATCATCTGAGGTCAAATATTATTATTTTACTAAAAGTATATCTGTTTTGGAATTTGAGATGGACTGTATTGGAGAATAATCCTGATAAGCAATAAATGTGAAAGAACAATAAATGAATATTTCAAAAATATTGATATAATGTAGACCTTGTCATGATAAAAATCTAAAGCAACAAAAACAATATTTTTAATTTCTTTACCATTTCCACTCTTACTTCAAATAATACACTCAGTAGGTAGAACAACATATTTAAAAAAAAAAACATAAGAGATGCAAATTATGTGGGCAAATGGCAGAGGCCATTGGACTGGAAACCTAAAATGCCAGTTTAGTTCTCACTGATTCAGCTTGGCAAACTATGGTGGTCACTCAACTTGCCAGTTCTTCGAAACAATAACACTATGCAATGATGATTAGGACATTGTATGTTTAAAAGTGCCAACTAATTAAATGTAATCGTAAAACTAATCCACTCAATATTTTGTGGGCTGTGCTTTCCACTTGTGAAACTTGCTTGTGTAAGACTACTAATAAATACACGTGTAAATACCACAATGCACAGTACATTGTTATACATAAATAAGTAAACATACAGTGTTTAACCTGTGCAACTTACTTGTCATTCAGACCGCTTCGTTGATCTTAGGTTTTCATTATATGAGCAGTGATACTTGAAATTCCAGTAGTACAGCACTTATTATGATAATTAGAAACATTGTTAAAAGAATTCCTGTCCAATTTGCCTAACCTTCCATCAATAACTATAGTTGAAACTACTTTGTACTGATGATGAAGATATGCTGTACTGTAGACAGGATTTCAAGCTTTAACCAACTTATCTCAAAGACTGCGTCTTTAAATGATCTAAGGCAGGGATGTCAAACTCAGATCCTGAAGAAATGCAGGTTTCATTTTCAGCTAATTTCTTCACTTTTTCTCTATTTTAATAGTCTTCAAATTTAGAACACTCAATTGTTTAATTTTTCCTTAACCACCAGCCAAATAATAATAAGATGCAAAAAGTGGCAACAGACGACCAGCTCACTCAGGGGTTTTTAATGTAACTCCTGAAAGGATGCCATTCTCACCCCAAACAATTTCTTTATTTGAATTCTATTCTTATTGAGGGTCTTTATATAATTCTATTGCTGTTAGTACTCTCATTCTCCTATGTCCAATATTTCCAATACTTTACTTTTTCAGAAAGGATTGTCAAAAGGTTTTATGAACCAGAGCAGTGCAAATGTTTTCTTTCCAATATTTAAAAACAAAATGATTGTATAATGAACACATTGGCAGAAATGGGATCAGGTTATGGTATCTGGCTATCTGTTGACTAACTTTTTATGTTATTATTGTTTACCTCCTGGATAAGGAAAAAATTAAGTGTTCTAAACATTGAAAAGCAACTTAGTTAAAATTAAGGAAAAGGACATCTGTTTCATTAGTAAAACTTATTGGTTACTAATTAAGAAAATGGCTGGGACAAAAACTATCAGCTGCTCTGGCCCTTTCTTCATCAGTTTGTCACACTGATCTAAAGAAGTGTTAAAAAATGGACCCTTTTAGTCAGAATCTTGGATGATAAATGAAAATCAGCCATGGAGGAAATATACCCTTCCTCAGTTTTGCAAAACATGATGTTATTTATCATGCAACGTGCATATCTGTCTCAAGACAAAATATTTCAATGCAATACTCGAATTGTGAACAATGTTAACAAGTGCCTGCCTCACTAGTAAATGTTTTGGGAATGCTCGACACTGAAACCATATTGAGAAAAAAATGTTTGCCTATTTCTCAGACAATTTTCAATTACAGCAAATCCCCTGGCAGCAGTAATAACAGATGAGACAACACTCTGTCGAGAAAAACCTGTTATGATCTATTACACCACACTTCTTATTAAGCTAAAGAGGGTGGAATAGGTGCAAATTATGCCTTACTTAAATAAATATAGGGAATGAATCTGAATCCCTGTCTAGGCACTGTCTGTGAGAACTTTACTTGTTCTGCCATGTCTGTTTGGATATTTCTCTTTAGTTACTCTTGTTTTCCTTCCATCTCAAAAACACAAGCAAGTTAGGTTAAAGGAATACTAAACCCCCCAATTTTTTTTTTGAAAACGTTATTTGTTCAGTGTGGTTTGTAGTGATGGCCTAGAAAACTTTTTAATCTCATGTTTTCATGGAGAATGGGGAAAGCAAAGTGTCTGATAGCACTGGCGTTTATGGAGACCTGGCGCTGCATAACAATATTAAAAACGTCCACGAAAAAATCTTGCATGTCCAAAACGAGACTGCAGTCTTGAATAAAGGATCTTCTGTTCCCCCTCATTCATTAATCAAATGTTCTGTCATCAATTCAAAAGAGCAAACTCATATATATGCATTTTCTATTTGTGCACTACCGATTTTCCAAACGCATTAATTAATTTACAGTGGTGTGAAAAACTATTTGCCCCCTTCTTGATTTCTTATTCTTTTGCATGTTTGTCACACAAAATGTTTCTGATCATCAAACACATTTAACCATTAGTGAAATATAACACAAGTAAACACAAAATGCAGTTTTTAAATGATGGTGTTTATTATTTAGGGAGAAAAAAAATCCAAACCTACATGGCCCTGTGTGAAAAAGTAATTGCCCCCTTGTTAAAAAATAACCTAACTGTGGTGTATCACACCTGAGTTCAATTTCCGTAGCCACCCCCAGGCCTGATTACTGCCACACCTGTTTCAATCAAGAAATCACTTAAATAGGAGCTGCCTGACACAGAGAAGTAGACCAAAAGCACCTCAAAAGCTAGACATCATGCCAAGATCCAAAGAAATTCAGGAACAAATGAGAACAGAAGTAATTGAGATCTATCAGTCTGGTAAAGGTTATAAAGCCATTTCTAAAGCTTTGGGACTCCAGCGAACCACAGTGAGAGCCATTATCCACAAATGGCAAAAACATGGAACAGTGGTGAACCTTCCCAGGAGTGGCCGGCCGACCAAAATTACCCCAAGAGCGCAGAGACGACTCATCCGAGAGGTCACAAAAGACCCCAGGACAACGTCTAAAGAACTGCAGGCCTCACTTGCCTCAATTAAGGTCAGTGTTCACGACTCCACCATAAGAAAGAGACTGGGCAAAAACGGCCTGCATGGCAGATTTCCAAGACGCAAACCACTGTTAAGCAAAAAGAACATTAGGACTTGTCTCAATTTTGCTAAGAAACATCTCAATGATTGCCAAGACTTTTGGGAAAATACCTTGTGGACTGATGAGTCAAAAGTTGAACTTTTTGGAAGGCAAATGTCCCGTTACATCTGGCGTAAAAGGAACACAGCATTTCAGAAAAAGAACATCATACCAACAGTAAAATATGGTGGTGGTAGTGTGATGGTCTGGGGTTGTTTTGCTGCTTCAGGACCTGGAAGGCTTGCTGTGATAGATGGAACCATAAATTCTACTGTCTACCAAAAAATCCTGAAGGAGAATGTCCGGCCATCTGTTTGTCAACTCAAGCTGAAGCGATCTTGGGTGCTGCAACAGGACAATTACCCAAAACACACCAGCAAATCCACCTCTGAATGGCTGAAGAAAAACAAAATGAAGACTTTGGAGTGGCCTAGTCAAAGTCCTGACCTGAATCCAATTGAGATGCTATGGCATGACCTTAAAAAGGCGGTTCATGCTAGAAAACCCTCAAATAAAGCTGAATTACAACAATTTTGCAAAGATGAGTGGGCCAAAATTCCTCCAGAGCGCTGTAAAAGACTCATTGCAAGTTATCGCAAGCGCTTGATTGCAGTTATTGCTGCTAAGGGTGGCCCAACCAGTTATTAGGTTCAGGGGGCAATTACTTTTTCACACAGGGCCATGTAGGTTTGGATTTTTTTTTCTCCCTAAATAATAAAAACCACCATTTACAAACTGCATTTTGTGTTTACTTGTGTTATATTTGACTAATGGTTAAATGTGTTTGATGATCAGAAACATTCTGTGTGACAAACATGCAAAAGAATAAGAAATCAGGAAGGGGGCAAATAGTTTTTCACACCACTGTATTTATTTTTTAATTTTATTGATTTAATTGTAATCATTCCATACAAATAGATCAATTTTTATAAAAATTGGGATTGAAAACAAATCAAAACCCACAACCATTGAGAAAGAGAGCATGGCCAACGGAGTAAAACTTAAAGCTTGTAAAAATAAATAAATTGATGAGTTTCATAGGCGGATAAAGATAAATGGAGAAGAAAAAGAAATGGGAAGAGAATCTGCTTCCTCAGTGCTTTAAGAGCTTATTCTAAAATATTATTGATTTGATCCTGCCAGTTTTTGAAAAACGCATTAATTTAATAAGATTTCGTCCAACGATGTATGTGATTTGCATGTTGTGAGCAAACAAGTGAATGACATGACAATTAGATAAATAACGTGAACTTTTTTCATGGTTATTTTTGAAATTGGTTTCCCTATTGTTTTAGCATTTGTCTCCATTGATGCCCATTCTTTCAAAAACTTTGAAATTTCTGTATCCTGCAGACCATTCAGTGATAGGTTCTAGCTTTTTGTAGAAATTTACAGAAAATGGAAGAATGAAAAATTGTGTAGAATAGTGTCCTCTGATTGTTACGTGGACAGTTTACTTTAAGAACCCTATAGGCCTACTCAGCACAAAAATAAGAAAATCCACAAATACTTTAATTATCTGTCTATTGTTCATCATAATACCAATCCTTTCTCTCTATCATCAAAATAACAGTATGGACAACTTTTTCACCCTGCCACTGTGTCTTTGTTTAACTCACCTCCCTACTCTAACTAAAGGAAGCAGTAAAAGAATAATACGCCCAAAAAATTATGATTTTTTTATGTTACTTCCCTCATGTAGTTTATAGTGGTAGTGGTGGAAAGAAAAACGATTTCATGTTTTTGTGGAGAAAGAACATAACATTTCTGGTAGAACAGGATTCAGTATTAACCTTTGTTGGACAATAACTTACATTATCAAAAATGTCCATGAAAAAATCCTCCCCTCCCGTAATTTATTGCTCAAGAGTCCTGTTTTCAATCTAACACATAGAGTAAGTGACATATAAAAAACATATAATTTTTGGCAGGAGTAATCCTTTAAATAGGCCATTTATATGCTCTTACAGAACTTACCCCAACATAATAGAGATCTATTAGATGCCATCTCTGTACTGCATTTATTTTTTTTAGATGTAATGGGTCAAGACAGGGACCTCATCCCCAGAAGTCCCAAGGCCTGACTCTAGGAGTACTGGCAGAAAAACTTGGACACAGTGATAACATGTAAACACCTCACAAACCGGGCTAGGATTTGACACCGCTCTCTAGAGCTATGAGGCAACAGTTTGTGATCAGAAGGGACAAGAGACATGGCAAGGTTTGGGGCAGCCACCCGTATAATTCAGTATCCTGGCTGCAAAAGTAAGAGCTTCTTAGTTTTAGTCAAGTTTACAAGACAAAGTCCAAAACAGAACTGAATTCCAGGGAGAAGGTGTGAGGCTTTATAGGAAGTCTGGGGGAAGTGATGTCATCCTCAGGGCCGGGACCGGACGTGATGTCGTCCTTGGGGCCGGGGCCGGAAGTGGGGTGTCCCAAGTCGAGGCGCTGGCTTCTGGTGGGATTTCCAGGGAAAGGCCTGCAGGGAACTTAGAAAGAGCGTCAGTGCACCCCGCTACCCCCTGGGCAGATGTATTACCATTCATCTCTAAGCCCTTCAGCTGACTCCTATTCACATGTGTGTGACAAGTTCTAACCACTGTGATACCATGATATTGAGGCTTAGACATGAAATGAAAATATGAAAACCATTGTGACCCTGGCATGATAGAAACTTACACATATAAAACTGATTCACTGATCTTCATAGTAGGTGCTTGGAGGCAAACGTTTTATTTTTGATTGTCATTCCAGCAATAAAACAACATCATAAATTAAGTTGTTTGTTTATAAGGTATGTAAAAATGTTAAAGTTTTACCATTAACATATAATATATTCATTACTTATCACCTTTCAAAATACAGATTCTATCTTGTCTCTTGTAATGCAGACTGAGCTGTTATGGATGCCTCATTTGACTGTAAACACTGCATTGTGGGCAATCCTAGTGAACTCCTGAGGAGTAGTGATTGGATGGAAATATTCTAGACCTCTGTGCTGTGGAAGCTTTCATGCTGCACCTGTCTTTAATCTGTTTTTTTTTACAAGGGATTTATCCTACAGATCTGACAAAAAGAATGTCAGCCATGCTATAATTAACTTCTTTATATAGACAGCACTACTGTACCATCTAGCAGTACTGTTTCTTCTGTTGTATTCACCTGTCCACCCTTCCTTTTGTCTGTACTGTGAAGTTCAAGAAGCTGGATTCAAGGTTACAGAAAGGTTCCTCTCAAAAGAATGTAAAAAGCTTTACACCTTCATTTAATTAGACATACAGTGTCTGTTCAAATCCTGTTGAATAGATGTTACATTAGATATGTTGGTTAAAACAAAAAGGCTGGTTTTATCTAATCTCTGTGAAAGGTGCAAAATGAAAGACTGATTGACCTGTACAGACATGACTATAACAGGTCTGTATGTACAAAACAACAAATGAAGTAATAAAAGCAAATGAACAGAAACAAGAATGAATCCTTCATTGCCCAACTAGGCCTGATTATAACAAGGTTCCCTCCATGCATGGACCACCAAATAGGTCTACCTGGCCCAAGCCCAGCGATACAAAGATCATAGGACCCTCATGAAAATTAACCCTTTTAATGGCTCCAAAGACGACACTGAATCGGGGAGAGAGTCTATAGATGCGCTTAATAAAAAGATTTTTCCCTCCTTGGGGAATGCGTCTGTGGATGCAATTCCTTCAGATCTGTGCTCAGCCTGGTTCTGCCATCTAGTGTGATTTTTTTAACTCGGTGGTCATAGTGGCAGAGCTACATACATACTTTACTAGGGTGAAAGTTTTATGGTAGTTTTGAGTCCAAAGAACCCCTAACGGTACTTTTTCTTTCACTTGACTTCAGCCACTTTTCTAAGGGAAAACGATTTAGTTTTGCCATTTATTTTTAGTGGCCGAACGTCTTTCTTTCAGCAGTGTACTTTCGCAGATTTCATTGTGTGCAAAGTTACAAGCGTGTTCTGAATGTGTCAGATTTCTTTAATTGCCACTCTTATTTTTCGAGTGGTAATTCTTTTTGTTTTGCCAGTGTTTTGGTGCTTTATAAGTTTCTTTTTTAAGATTTGTTCCTTCTGTGCAGCAATTAGACGTGTGTTACTCATTATTCGATAATGAAGCATATAGTGATGCCGGATCAGTTTCTCCAAAGATGTATACTGTAAAATCAAGCCTTTCTTTGATCACTGCATTTGAAAATTTTCTGGAAGTTACATTCCAGAGGCAGATCTTTCGATTGATGAAAGTTTATTGCTATAGAAAGGCCATCTAGGGTGGAAGGAATAAATTCAGAAAAAAGATTACGTTTTGGGATGGACTCCTCTATAAGCTTTATGAGGCAAAAAGTGGATATGTGTGGAATATGATGATGTACACGGGAAAAGATACAAAACTTGCAAACTATAGGAGGGGTTGATGTGCGTAATTTAACAAAACTGTCGCAAACTGTGCTAACATTTGCAAAGAAGTTACTGAATTAGGGTTATCTGATATGACTAGACAATTATTACAGCAGTCCCAAGCTGTATAAATTTTTAAATCTGATGGAAACTGATGCAGTAGGAACAGTAAGATCAAACAGAAAGAACCTGCCCAAATCTGTGATGTCAAAAAAAATAAAAATCAGGAGAAGTTGCCGCTTTGATGGCTTTGAAGTGGAAAGATAAGAGAGATGTTTGCATGCTAAGCAGACAAAAGGCCCCCCATTAAAGTGGTTAAACCAACTGAGCCTCTAGAGCTGATCCCAGGTGTGGTGGCAAGGATTCTTGAACCCTTCTCTAGTTGTTTTCTACTGTATTTAGACCTGCTGATTGGAGTTGAACTATACTGGTTGGCTGAATTGGGATATTAAAGAAATAATGATTGCTGTAACATTATTGCTTGTAGCTTTACAGAAATAGTCAGGTTTACCACACTTCTGGCTGCTATGTAGAATGTTTAGAGTGCATCTTGTAAGCATCACCAGTTGTACATTAGGCCAAATCCATTGTCATACTGTTCAATCGATCTAAGCAAGGACACTCTACATTCAAGTAAAGTGATCACTTGTGGGTAAGAAAGGAAACCAAAATAATGATTGTGTTTTGTTCTAATTCATATCATTTCAGGGTGTTATCTTGGGGTTTTACTGTATTTGTGTTTTATAACTGAATGCAAAGCCTTGCTTTTCATGCAATGCAGACTAATTGCAACACAAATAATTGTTGTTTAAATTATATAGTATGTGCTATCTACTCAGCCAGTGTAATGAAATTATTAGATTGTGTTTAGTGTCCTATAAATACAAATAAATATTGGCATTTGGTTGAAAATTTCACATGTCTGTAGGTTCTGACTGGTGGTAGGGGTTGGAGGATGGAGGCCTGACATTTTGTCACACCAAGCAGCCCATGGACAATGGATATGTCTGTGGTTTTCTCTATTACTTCTAGGTGAGATGTGCTCACCAATTACTATAAAGCACACACCATACACACCCTCTTCCCTACCTACCCTTATTCTAGTATTTCTTGTTACCCTTTGTTATTGTCAGTGAAGTCTCATTTCATCTCCCAACTTCAGATTGCAGGGAGAGGCAATTTATTCAAAACCTTAGATAACATAGGTGGCCATCTTGGAGTGCCAGTTTTGGTGTTGGAATGCTCTACTAAGTCTATTTAATGTCCTTCAACCATGGGTTTTGTGTACAAAGGAAATTTAAAAGACATTGTATTCTCCACCTACCACCATCACCACAGAGGGTTGAGTCCCAGTACCTCCCCATCGGTACTCCCAGGAGCAGACAGGTCTGCTAACATGACAGCTCTCCAAGTATTTCCTTCAACATGGAACCTCCTAGTGATCGTCATATCCAGACTATGAACATTGTTACACACTTTGCACCAATTTGACAAACAGAATAATAATTTAACTTTTTAAATATAATGATTCCTGAAAAGAATGTAAATATTTTGACACTTAAGTTAAATATGATTTATATATTATAGACTTGTGCCCCTGTAATACCTTCATTGGATTAGGTGTACCTGGAAATGGATGGAGAGACATGTATTTTTGTTCTTCACATATTTTATTCTTAAGTTCTGTATGTGCAGTTTTCCTTGTGTCTGCGTTTTTCTCCTGCATGATATAAAGGCACATAGGAGTGGGACTAAGTGTGCCCTGCAGTGGACTAGGTCCTCATCCTGCATGGGTTTCTCCCATTGGTCTGATGTTACAACCCTAAAATTGAATAAGGCAGGGTCATAAAAAGAGGAATGGTTGGCTGAAAGATGCAGAAACCAAAACAACTGGGGAGAAAAATGAACGATACAAGATATACTGCAATTGGATAGACTAAGAAAAGTGATTGTTAAGAAGTTAGCATTGCACCTTCACAGCTTCAGAGTCCCAAGTTCATATCTAAGCATCAGCTTAACTTAAATGTGAACTTCCACTATACCTGATTGTAAACTTTTCAGGTTCCCCTCATATATATATATGATATTTTTTTTAAATAAAAATATTATATATTTTTTTCTTTTGATTTACTACATCCTAAAGCTCTCTATATTGGCCCAGTATGAGTGTACCCAGGGACCATCAACTAGACAAGCAGGTTAAAAAAAATAAATGAATGGATAAAATTGTGGTTAACTTCTTTTAATCTAATCATTGTATTTTCAAACTACATTTATTTTGTACATGAAAAAATTATCTATAATAGTGGATATTAAACAAATGTTCTATTTACATCCTATGCAACATTACAAGTTTTATTCTGCAGACAATTAATGTAATAAAAATTCATCTTCTTATCACGTACCATCTGCTGTCATATTAAAATGATGCATTCTGTTGGTAAACATAGATGAGCCCTTTTAATATGAAATATATCATAAGAAAAGGTGCAATACACAGAATGTAAATTGCATAGCAGTAGTCTAAGTGTGCTATATTTTTAATACATAATGTTTTTAATATATAGTATTAATGCCAACCGTCTCAGTTTAAAAATGTCTCATTTAAATGGCTGCAATTTAAACAGCAATTTCTCACTGGGAATACAGCAAAGAACTGTAGTGTCTGAAGAAATGTATCCAGGGGCACGAGATACATTGTTACTTTAAGAAGCAATAAACTTTTTTCTAAAGCTGTTGTCATTGTTAGATCATGTCATAAATTTCATAAGGTCATTATGGTTCTGGTATTGAAATATTCAGTGACCCCCTTCCTTCACTCTAGAGAAACATACCAGTAAAATCTACTAAAGCATCTATTTCATTTCTGGATGCTTCTTTTTCATTGCTTTTGTTATTTTTACATTTTTATGTACAACAGGTTCTCACCTAACATTTCTATCCATGCATCCATTCATTTTCAAACCTGCTTATCCATTTCAGGGCCATAGAGGCCAGAGCTTGTCCTGCCAGCACTGGGGAGAAGATGAGAATCAATCTTGGATGAGGCACAAATCCAACACAACACAATAACAGAAACTCCCACACTCACACAAAACTGAGCAATTAAAGATTAAGATACACCTGTCATCCATCCATTTTAAAAACCTGCTTATCCCGAGCAGAGTCACAGGGACCCATCATACAAGGTTTCAGAATGTGGGAGAAAACCGTTGCGGCTGTACAGTGACCAAGATGATATTTGAAACTAGGACTTGTGAGGCAGCAGCATTCACCTTAGCATAACTGTGACATTCAACAAATTGAAGAGCTTCTGTGTGTAGTCATAAACTGCCCTAATATTCTATATGCCTGTGTCTGACGTGAATCTGTGCAGTAAGGTCAGGGGTTAAGAGTTATATCAGTACAAAAGTTAAAGCAAGACTAAATTATGAACAGATTCAATCAAATTCTACAACAGACAATGAGATCATTGTGAGTACTCCTGTTTACTCCCACATCTCAAACAATTCCATTTAAGGTTAACTGGTGACTCTGAATTGGCCCTGTGTGAAGGAGTGACAGTGTGTGTGTGAGAACAACCTGCATTTTTCAAGCCATTTTTGTTTTTATAGCCACTGCTTCTTGGACACTTTCTAACTTGCTATGACTATGTAATGAAAATGAAAAGTGTCATAAAGCCATGATGACTCTAAATTCATCATGTATAGTATGGGTACAAGGGTGTGTCTAGTGACATATTGCATTGTTCTGTTTTGTTTTTGTCAAAGTTTAAAAGAAGCCATTAAACGACAGCACTACAGTACATGAATCTTCAATACTGCCATTTACATTTGTATTTTCAATTATAATACTTCAGTACCTTTGAGACCATGAAATAGACCATGAAATACTTTTTACATTTGCATATCTTGTCTCAATTTTATTTAAATGGAAAAGTGATAACTGGATATTTAGGTAACAAATTAACAGAATTCTTTATATGAGGTCTGTAGCGATAGTAGGGAGCTGGTTGAGGAGACCATGGAGAGGTGGAGATATGCTCTAGAGAGGACAGGAATGAAGGTCAGTAGGAACAAGACAGAATACATGTGTGCGAATGAGAGGGAGGTCAGTGGAATGGTGAGGATGCAGGGAGTATAGTTGGCGAAGGTGGAACAGTTTTAATACTTGGTATCAACAGTACAGAGTAATGGGGATTGTGGAAGAGAGGTGAAAAAGAGAAAGCAGGCAGGGTGGAATGGGTGGAGAAGAGTGTCAGTAGTGATTTGTAACAGACAGGTATCAATAATAGTGAAAGGGAAGATCTACAGGACGGTAGTGAGACCAGCTATGTTTTATGGGTTGGAGACGGTGGCACTGACCAAAAAACAGGAGACAGAGCTGGAGGTGGCAGAGTTAAAGAGGTCAAGATTTGCACTGGATGGGACGAGAATGGACAGGATTAGAAATGAGTACATTAGAGGGTCAGCTCAGATTGGACAGTTGGGAGACAAAGACAGCGAGGCGAGACTGCGTTGGTTTGGACATGTGCAGAGGAGAGATGCTGAGTATATTGAGAAAAGGATGCTAAGGATAGAGCTGCCAGGCAAGAGAAAAAGAGGAAGGCCTAAGAGAAGATTTATGGATGTGGTGAGAGAGGACATGCAGGTGATGGGTGTAACAGAGCAAGATGCAGAGGACAAAAAGATATGGAAAAAGATGATCTTTTGTGGTAACCCCTAACAGGAACAGCCAAAAGAAGATCTTTCTGTCATGCTGACTTCAAATAAATAGGGTTTTGACTAGGTTGTAGAATCTTTATGAAATGTGGCCTGCAACAGCATAGTTATTACTGATGTTCTTATATTACAGTTTGAAAAATCAAGTGTATTGTGTATTGTCAGCTTAATAATATAAATCATGTTCTTTTTAGTTTATTACTCAATTGATAATTATGTTTTAATGACAGTGAATCTTTTATTTTAAAAAAGGTTTTGTACTACAAAATTATCAAAAAATATAACTAATTCTTAACATGTTATTGTAAAAATGATAAAGTTTGCCTAATCACCTTTAGTGTGGTATAGTGGTTAGTGTGGTGGCTCCCGGATCCAGCATCCTGGGATGTGAATTCTGCTCCCGGCCCTTGTCTGTATGTCCTTTACACCTACTAACCGTATTTATGTGAGTTTACTTCTAGTTTTCCCTTCAATGTATCTAAAGACTTATTGTGTATAGTAACTAATCTCTGTCTAAATTGCCCCTGAGAGTGGGTGTTGTGACAGATTGGCACCCTGTCTAGGGCTGAATCCTAGCTTACCCATGCAAAAACCACACAGTCAACGTCTAGGTGTGGGATTCAAATCAGGGTGTGAATTCCATGGGGTAGCAATGCTAACCATTGCACCACCATGCTGCCTTAAAGGAAAATGCATTTATTACAAAATTAAAATTAGAATGAAAGGGGTGATAAAGGCATGAGGACCTTACATTTTCCATGTCCATGTGGATGTTTGCGTGACTAACTGAATTGCAGTTTTTCTCAGTTTTGTGCCTGTTTCTGCTGGGACTCCCCATAATAAAAATGCCAGAATGGATGACTGGATGAAGCATTGTTTTTCTATTTCTAGAATTTGTACCTGCTAATATGAGGTTTTTTGTTGACATTTAAAAACAGGTAGTTTCAACTAATTGAAGTATATGTAAATGACAAGGCAAAAGTACATGAATCTTCAAAGCTGTTAATTACATCCGTTTTCTCAAAGGCCCATAGTTTTTATATTGCATTAGTCTTTACTGTGTGATGAGTGGCTCTGTGAACACATGTCAGGATCAAAGCCCAGTATGACACTAGGAGAAAGAGTGAGACAGAAGCACACCATAGCAGCAACTATACATTATGAGTCTCTGCCTTTAACAATTATTTTCTGCTTTTTTCCATCCTTTAGTGAGGTTTTATTAACAATTAATTGTGTGTTATGTGTCACAGAACATTTCAAGCATCATTGCTTGATTATTGTGAGTTCTGAATAAAAGTTTTATTTATATTTTCTATAATCTTGCGGCACAGGCTTTGTTATTTTATGGGCACCGCCATTTTGTGAAACTTATTGCTGGGATGCTATTATTAGTTGCTAGCGGGTTGGGCATGTAGGATGCCACGTTTGACATCAGTTGCACTGCAGCATTTTTAGTGCTGCAATGTGTAACTCCGTATCTGTGATTTAGATTCTAAACAACAAAACATTTTTTACTATGTGTGTCTTTTTTTAGGATTTGTGGTTAGGATTTCTTGCTATTTCTTTTAACTATAGTTTTCAGTTCTTGTTTTGACCCCTTGTGTAATGATGTCTTTGTTTTATGGTTTTGACCCATTTTTTGAGGTCTGACCACGTCATGTTTCATTTTGCAGAACCTGGGTGTTCCAATATTTCTTGCTGTTCAGTTTGCTAGCAGAACATTATGTGTATTTCCACAGTTCGGTAGACCTTCTCTATGTACTGCATACCCCAAAATACTAGAGAATAGGATAACCAAGAGATGTGAGCGGTGTCTGATTTTGTCAGATAGCAAAAAAATGAGCCCAGACTGGAAGGGCAGGGACTAATATGTCTCCTTAGGAAAACCTGTAGCAGGAGTGTTAAGGTCTAGAAAACATAGGAGCATAGAAACATTAGGAGACGAGAGGAAGTTTTAGACTGGTGTTTTTGTTGCAAGTGCAGGGTAAACGTAAGCCTTACAAGGGATTTTTGAGTTTGGCTTGAACTGATTCTGAGAGAGAGTGTTTAAAGTCAGCTATAACCCAACATCTCTTTGAACCCTGAGCTGAAAGGTAAGTTGGGGCAAGTGTGCAACTGGTGGGAACAAGAGAGGTCATGTTAGAAAGAGAGAGAAAAAGTCAGAGAGAGAGAGATGGAAGACAAAAGAAAGGAGTGCTTTTTGAATAGTTGGAGAAACGCAAGTGGGTAAGGCATCCTATGTGGTGTGTAGGATTTTAAACCTGTATAGGTAAGCTCAGAGAGACTGCATGCTTATTGTTTATTTAGCTTATTTGTTACTTAGTGTTCTGTTCACGTCTAGCCCTCCCTTTTGTTTAATTACATAATAAAGCAAACTAATTTGTATGTTAAAACCTCCCTTGCAATTATTATCAGCACAAGTGCCCCTACATAATGACAAATGACAATCTACAGGAAACTCCACGTTTATGGATAAAAGAAACATTTACAGATATAATATAGGAAGCAAAACTTGAAATAACAGGAGACAATATGAAAAGATGTTCTATCCATTTTTCATAAGATGTTAAACTGATGTCCTAACTGAAGGAATGTTTATAAAGAGCAAGGGTCTTGACCCTGGGGTTCTAGTTTAATAAATCTTTATTTAGTCGACTTTGATTTCAATTAACAAAAGCACTCATCCTGGTGAACAGCCGAAGTGCATTAACACCCACCTTAGCTTGGACTGACAGTGAAAGTTAAACGTATAACTTATTAGCTCCTATAAAAAAGAGCCATTCTATAATAATCTTGTAGTCATTTAAAGACATTAATATTCCTTTAGCCAAAAGAGCACAAGATATATCACCATTTAAGAAAAGACTCTGTGTTTGTGGTCTGAGCCAAAGAATGATAGGCAAAGATTTAGGAATTTCCTTTGCTTCTGCACGCAGAAGTATTGAGAAATATGACAAAGAAAAAAGACACAGCTGCTCATCGTCAACCAGGAAAACATTTGTCAGTAACTCCATCCAGAGAGAGCTCAAGTAAGATTTGTGAGAGTCAATTCTTGTCCAGCCATCTCTAGCTTCGCAAAACATGTTTAAATAAGCCAAAGAACAGTGAAATATGGGCTTCACAGGTTTCCTTCACAGAGTAAAGTAGGTTAAGGCCGGACAGAGCTAACCTTCAACTCAGGAAAGAATTGGGCAAGAGAGTAACTATTCGATTGTTGTAATATGCTTAGATAAATCACACTTTCAGCACTTTAAGTCAGCATTTAGAAAAACATTGGGGTGGGTGTGGGTTGCAGAAATTTCCTGTTATGTAACGGTCAGTAGCTTGTTTTAAACAGCTTAAAGGTAAATTATCTTATATGCAACATATTCTGCCATTTAACCCTTTCTATAAAGTGAAATGCTGTCTGGTATTTCAAATACATTTAATATAATAAGGACTGAGTGGAGACACAATGTTTACTGTCGCCTCCCATATCAGCCCAATCCTACAGTATATGTGTAATGTGAGAAATAAAACTTAACAGGAGAAATTTTTCACAAGATTTTAAATGGATTTCAGGACTGAGGGAATGTTTGTAAAGAGAGAGCGCCTTGACTTTGGTGTCTGGGTTTAATGTGTGTGGAGTGTCCTTATTCTCAATAATGCATTTTTGGGTCTTTCTCCAGATAATCTTATTTTCCTTACACATACTAATGAACAGTGTGTTAGATTGGATGATGAGCCCAATGTGATTGAACAGGAGTATGTATGTGATTATGACCTGCGATTGACTGCCATCCTGTCCAAGGTTGCTTTCTATTCAGTGCCCAGTACTCGTGGGATTGGATCTACCCTCTGAGACCCTGAATTGAATAAAGGGAACAAACATAACTGATAAATGTATATGGAACTTAAGAAAAAGGCTTACATGGAAATGAGCAAAGCCAATTTCAATCTCCTCCTTTCCAGCTCAATATAGTAAAAAATGGTTAAAACAAATAAATAACTCTAGTGGGATTTAATATACATGTTCATTAGATAATCTGGGGCAAAAAGCTGATACCATGGGTTCACTTAGATAATCCTAGCTACTTGTGCTTTTTTAATATATTGAATCTTAAGGGGATATACTGAGTGGCTGCATTAAGGGAATCCAAACACCAGTGCTGCTCTGCTGGAGAAATCTTGCAAACGTTGTATTATTTATCTGGCAGAGATGTACCCCTGAGAAGATGGGCAGAAGAGCAAACAAGAGAAAGAAAAAGTAAATGCCAGGGAGATTAGGAATCGCTTCTGAAAATTCATGAAAAGGCCCACTTGAAAGAGATGTTGACTGGGCTTGGAATATTTACTGTTTTGATTCATATTTTGTATCTTGTCATGAAAATCAGTTTATTGAAGCACTTTAATGCAGTATTTGGTTTGTTTTAGTGCTATTAAATGGATATTGGAAGTTGGTTGAAAAGGGCAATAATATATCTATCCATCAATTCGGTTTTTGAATCCATACAATAATTCATTTTTTATTTACAGTATATTCAGTTTGAGATCTGCTTTTTTAATTGTTTCATCCTCATTTTGGTACATTTCAGGAAAAAGTCAAAATAGTAAAATCTTAAATACAAAGAATATCAACTGAAGGATTTTATATAATAAGTTTACAATCTTATTGTCATTTGGTGACATCATTTTACATAATCTTGCGTATTTGTTTGCATTACGATCACTATTTTGTGTATCTGATCACTATGATGCTGTATGGTTGCTAGACACATTCTGCAGGTGCCACTTGACCCGTGGTATCATGGTGGCCATGTTACATAAAATGTGACCAAACATTGTTGGAAAAACGGAGGGATGACATAGCATGAAACTTTGTTGCTGAGTGCACCTCTGCTTTACAGTCTTGTGGTTATAACTTTAGGTTTTGTTACTGACTTTGAATTTAGTGGTTTTCCTTAAAGATATTCTTTTGACCTTTAGTATTTTGTTAGTTTTTTTTTGTTAGTTATGTCTTTGTTTTATAGCGTTTTTTTGTATATTGAAAATAATATTACTTCTCCCACTTCCTTGTTTCTTCTTTGTACTTCTTTTTCATGTTACTTGTAATTTTGCCCCATCACCTTTCTTCACCTGTCTGAAGGAATGACTGCACGTGAAAGCAGCAAAATTTAGGTAGCCTATGAATCCGGAGATGAATTCTAACCAAAAGAGATAGTAGCAGGTCATGACTGGGAGGTCAGAAAACAGGTTAGAAAGTGCTTTTGTTATATGCTTTCTGGCTTTTTAATTTTTGTTATCATTCATGGATTTTGATTCTTGCTGTTGTTTCTTTTTCATTTTGGAATCATTATTATTAATAAACTCTTAAAAAATGAAGGAACTTTTTTTGTTCTTTGGGCCAGAGGTTTTGTACAGTTCCCCTATCCCTTGGTGAATTTGGAGTGTTTGACCTTGTGGTTTTTTTTTTTGTACAGGATCTTGACTTTCACGGTCAGACTTATTTAATGTTTTTAGGCCTCATTGGAGTTTTGAGGTTTAGTTTTTGATGGAAACCCTTTGAGTTTCATGGAATCACAGCAATCATTACATGACATATGTAATATCTTACCCAACCGGTTAAAAATTCAGTACGTCTGGACTTTAATTAAAAGCTCCAGGCAGTCACAACACCAACATTTGATAATACTTTTGGTTAGACTTATTCCGTATTTTTACTGCATACTTATAAAAGGGTTTAAACTTGATTGACATTTCCTTTGTATCTGAAAGGATGACACCTTCTATCTAAATAGGCTTCACCTGACAGGGGTAATGAAATTCTTGAAGACAGAAAATTCCATAGTTATGAATTATTATGGCCCATATGTTCTTCTCATATTGCCGTCAGTGATTGAAATTACATTATTTTCTAAATATTCAGTGACTGTTGCACTCTAACTTGCTGTTAACTTCTACTACATAATAAAATACTAAGACAGAGGTGGGCAAAGTCAGTCCTGGAGGGCCGCAGTGGCTGCAGGTTTTGTTTTGAACCCTTATTGGTTATTTTAGTCTAAAACAGCTGTGTTCTTGGTTCTTAATGGCTTCTTATTATGAATAAGATGCAAATGACAAAAGAAACCAGCAGTTCTCCATTTAGCCTGCTTCCATTTACACCATGTGTATATTTATTGTGCACTATTTGGTTTAATTAAATACTTGGAAGGAAAGTGAAGACTTCAGATTGTTTCTGACGTTAAATCATTTGTATGGTATCCTGGGAGAGAAAAAAAAATCTAGGATATGAGAATGACCTGACATGGCAGAGCTAAAGCACTAACACGCCATGAAATTAAATTATTGGCAATATTGTTTTCAGATTAAGCAGTTGGGTTGGAACAAAAACCTGCAGCCACTGCGACCCTCCAGGACTGACTTTGCCCACCCTTGTACTAAGGTCTTTGAGCGTGTCTGGTCCCTACGAGCAATTTGATTGGTCAGTTTGGCTTTGGTGTGGTTGGTCTGTATGGCTTTGGTGATGGTAATGCGATCAAAAGAAGAAGTGCAAGTGTGAAATGCATGAGGAAAAGTAAAGCCCTAGAAAGCATACTTTTAAGTCATCATCAAAAATGGGAAAAATGAAAAGCAGACAGGTAGTGAGCAAGTCACCTCAAAAATAATGACTTTGTCTATAAAGCAGGTTTTACACAAATGCACTCAAGAGAGAGAGAGAGAAGCAGTCAAGAGTAGTTCAGACCCATAAAGATACTGAGAAGTGCTGAAGGTACACAAAGGACAAGCGATATTAAATATTCTTAAATGTATTGTATTACCTGTCTGGCTAGCACTTCATAAAATGGAATAACTGATCCTACTTGTGAATGAATAGTTAGTGAATATCTGTTTATTACATGTGATGTAACATGGGTCTTTAACAAAATGTACCACATACATAAATTTCAACATTTTGGTGGATCGAATAACTCAGATCAATCCGCTATGATTCCTTAACAATAATGCCAAGTTTTCTATTCTTCAAGACCATTTTCCAGTTCATCCTGTGGAGTGGCAGTAGCTACACCATGAACATGCTGGTTATGGATGTAACTGCACATCCCAAAATTAGTTTTAAATGCTTTAATTTTATGATGGAGACTGGTAAGAAAAGTCTGAGCATTAATCAGTGTTATCAACAAAGATCTAATGTAGCATAGCATTGGATGCAAACCCACCTAATCCAATTCAGGTTCATGGTTTAATAAAGCCATTTACATCAGCATTGACTGTAAGGTAGAGACAACCATGGACAAAGCGTCCTCATCCTTTCACATAGCTCAGTCATACGACAGACATCATAGACTTGCCAGGTAACCTGCCGTACATTTCATTAATATATCGTAGGAAAACTGGACAAAAATCCACAAAGACACAGAAAGAATGAATGGATTTCATACAGACAGAGGCATGGCTGGAATTCAAACCCATTGTCCCTAAGGTGTAAGATAGTGTTGTGAACTACTCCTTCATCCTACCTCCTTGAAATTAATTGGTGACTATTAAGCTTGCCCTTTTTATCGTACTTTAGTGTCTGTTTCAAACCTATGCATGCAACATTGCGAAACACATTCAAACTTTTACTTTTTCAAGTTTAATTTTCGTTTGTCAGCAAAATCTAAAATCCCTTCCTTGGTCATTGATTAGTGAAGGCTTACACTCAGTGGTCTCAGGAGACTTCTTGGAGAAAGACAGGTACTATGATCAGTAAATACTGTCTACTGGATTGCTTTGTAACCAGTGTTTACTTTGAGGTGAGCTTCATCAAAAGAAAGCCAAATCAGATGGCCTCTCTGTGGATTTCTCAGTTTCGTTAGCCCTCCCTCTACTCTTTAGAGTCTTTTCTTCTCTTTTGTCTTGCTTGAAACCTGGCATTTCAAAACCCTTCGGACTTTCATGGATTATCTCCTTTTCATCAGTCATGTTTAATACTGAAATAATTTGCACATCATTTAAGATATATTTGCTTTGAAACACTTACCTTAATCACTTCCTTTCTTCCTTCCCTTGAGAGCCTTTTTCTTTATAATAAGTAGAAAGTAACTTGTTTTCTTTAACTGGACAGATAGGTGTATTTGAAGTTGTTATTTAAGCATTAGTGGCTGGAAAACAGATATTTTCCACAAATAATGTGTTTAGATTAAACTTTATTGAGTTTGAAACCATAAGGGGAAGTATGAAGTGTATTATAGTAGAAATGTACTTTAAGCCTAAATTGAAATGCTATTCAGTATAGTATGTTAAACAGAACAGAGAGTGCTTTTCCCTTCTTCACTTTTTCCTTTTTTTTAAACTGCTAAACATATCCTATTTTAGCCACAGTGAGGTGTCTATAATATCTTATCCATTTTTTTGGTTTGTTTATTTGTTTTTTGGAAGTCTTTCATACGATGTTAGGCTCAAATACTGTTTTGATCTAAAAATGTAATGTTTAAAGAGGGTAGTTGTTCATCAGGCTTGTGGGAAACATACCATGACTGTTTACACACACAGAAAACAAAAGCAAATGCCTTTCTGAATCATGGGAATTCTTTTCTTAATAACTAAAGTCAACACACTGTAATGTATAACCTCAGGCAGTGTTTTTGTTCTGGGTAAACTAATCAGATGTCTAAATACTTTACCTTTTGCATGTTCTGTTGGGCATATTCGACACCAGATAAATATCAAAGCAAGTTGCATCAAAGGGTGTTGTGCCAAGATGTAACACCTCAAAAGGGGCAATCACACAACCATTTTCTTTATAAAGTCCCTTATTTTTTATTTAAGGGATTTTTAAATAGCCTTGCCATAACCTACAATGGTAAATTTTTCTACAGAAACATTTTGTTTAGCACTCTTGTGTACTGAAAATTGGATGTGAACTGATTATTTTATGTTATTTAAAAGAATGTCAATTTCATTAGTAAAGGCAAGGCATGAATGCATTTTTAAAAATACTTTAACCTTACAGTATAAACGGGTAGCATCACCTTAAAGAAATGAGCATATTGGAACTACCAAGAAACGTCTGACAATGTTGAAATGTACATTATCACATTTATCACAGTTAATTGTGCTATCCACTGTCTCACGCATAAGTGAAAAATAATGTCAACCGACTCAGTTACATGTTCATAACTGAGTGAGACAAAATGCCTCACATGACATGTCATGTTGACAGCATGTAGTGGATGACTATTTTGTGAAGGAGGTAACCAGTCCAGTTGATATTAGTGTACATATGGAGACACTGACTTGGTTGTTAGTAGTGTCCAACAATGATAAAACTCATTGAACAGATATGCCTGGTTATTCCCAAAGTCATCACCTGTAAACTGTCTCTGCTGAAGGTTAGGTTATTGAAAAGCTCTGGTATGTAATAATCAAAGGAAACAGGTTATACTCATATTAAGTGTTTAAAAACACATTAATCTCCATTTTTGGCTTTTGTCCACACTACCCCACCATTTTTAACTCCTGAAAAGCAGACTTTTGAAAAAGCATTCCAGAACCATATACGTCTGAAAATGTCTGCTCGGCATTTTAATTTGGATGGTTGAAAACAGACATTTAAAAACACAGACCCTTACCATGCTGTGATCTGGTTGTGCTTATTACATAGCCCTTCTCTAGTTGGGTCCTGCTCATTATAACATCTAATTCTCGAACTGGTCACTCTTCATTAACATAGCGGCCACAGAAGAGTTGCTTTTCACAGAACTTGTTTTGTTGCTTACCTTTAGGTACCTAAATTGCACTTTGTACAGTTTGAATGCTGCATAATATGCAAAAAGCAAATAGTAAAACAAGTTGCTGCAGTTTTATGGTTACAGAAAATCAAGGAGTTTTCCACCAATGTGTACATGTCCAGTGTAGACGAATGTCTACTTCATATGCCTTTAAGATACTTTCATAATCAATGTGAAAAACATTTTTAACATGACACTGCTAACTTGGATTTTGGCAGGAATGCAGGGTTTCAATCCTCTCTTTACCCAAATATTGGTATATTCAAGGAACTTGTAAAATTCAAGTTTTTAATTTAAGTTTGAATCCCACCTTGCACCACTATCTACTTGAATAGGGTCCCTGTCCATGATACAGAAAATTGGACGTAGGAATGATTTTAAACTTAAAATTATATTTTTATTTTGATTATACACATATTGTGACTCTGTGAGTGAAAATGTTAATAACCACTAACAGGCTATTAATAAAACATAAGAAATTTGACAAACAAGAGGAGGCCATTCAGTCCATCAAACTCATTTGTTTAGCTAATAGCTATGTTGTTCCAAAATCTCATCCAGATGCTTCTTAAAGGTTATCAAGGTTTATGTTTCAACTAGATGCCTCGGGAGTTTTATCCAGATTCCTACAACTCATTGAATAAAGAAGTATTTCCTGGCTTCACTCGTAAATTCAGTTCTCCTTAATTTCCACTGGTAATCAAGTAATTGATTCACCGTTACATTGAAAACAAATTACCTGAATCTACTTTATCTGAGAATTTTGAAGACCTGGATTTGGTCCCCACATGGTCTCCTCTGCTCAAGCTAAACAGGAATAATTCTTGGAGTCTGTTGAATTATGACATGTCCTTTATTCCTTGGATGTACCTGGTTGCTGTTCTCTGCACAGTTTCAAGTGCTGCTACGTCTTTCTTTATCATGGTGACCAGAACTGTACACATTACCCTAGATGCAGTCACATTATTTCTTTATATATTTTGCACATAATGTCTCTTGATTTATATTCAACAGTTTTTTTATGATATAGCCTAACTTTTTATTTGTCTTTCTAATTGCTTAGATGATGAAAATGTGACAACATAAGCCCCTAAATCCTTTTAAGAGGTTTCTTCCTGTAGGACATAGAATTCAGGTTGCTTTTTGTGCTCTTAAGCATATATTCAATTGCAAAAAATCATTAAAGTTTATTACTGGTGCCGAGCTGAGAACACTCCATTGCCTAGGATTGTTTTTTTTTTTTTTTATCATGATATGATCACAGGGTGATTAACTATCCATCGGCACTTCTAAATCCTGAAATTATCATGAGGAACCAAAGCCTATCATAAGGGTATTGGATGCAAGGCAGACATCAGTCGTAAACAGGGTGTCAGTCAAGTGCAGAATTCACTGTCATACACGTTTACACTCACTCACAGTTAAGCATAAATGTCTTTTTACTGTGCATAAGTTAAAAAAAAAATGTGGAAATTACACAAATTGATGGAGAAAAATTTCAATACCAGTCTTCTGAAGCTGTGAGGCAGCAACGCTAACCATTGTGCCACTGTGGCACGGAGGATGATTAATTAGTACCTTCTTTGTAAGGCAATTATTAGAAATCTTCCACTTTACTTAGCTTCCCCTTTACATTTAAAATCAATTAACTGTCATTCCTTTTCTACTAGTGTATTCCATTTTAAAATACCTCCCCCTCAAAATAATTTAGAAAAGCTTTTAATTATTATGCACACTTCAGAACAGTTTAAGCTAAATACTGTTTGTTCATTTGAGTAGCTATACAGTAATTGAAAAAATTTGCCGTGTTTTAGACCTCTTGTGTATTGTTATTTCCATTTTGAACCTGGAATTGTCTTTGTTTTTTTTATAATATGAATGATTATAGCTATAACTAAATGTGCCACATGTAGATTTAAAAAGGATTAGAGAACAAATCAGATGTATGCTCCTAAGTGTGAAATGTATTGCGTCATGAACAATTTTTGTGGTCTTCTGACCTCAACAAGGCTTTTCATGGTACTTTTTGTGAAGATTCATACTGAAAATCTGTGTATCTTCTGCAGTTCTAATATAATATTTTTTTTTATTTCTGTTTATTGTTAAAAGATATAAAGACCAACTATATGCCTCAAGTACAACTTCTGCAAATATAAAAATTCATTGCACTAAGTTGTTATTAACAAAAATGCACTATAATAGTAACATGATCAAAAATGAGAATGACGGCGACTCTGACCTGAAAAGGCAGTTTTCATAATTAAGTTATGTCTTATACTTCACTAGGGGCATGCATCTTGATATACAAATGAATGTAGATTATGGTTTGTTTAAGTTAAACTATCATTGCTTCATTAAACAGAACTTAAGTCTTTTGGTTTTGAATATTGGAACTTTGACCCCCATACCCAAAATGTCTGGTAATTGTCTCCACATCTTTTCAAACTGCAATGGTTGCTGTGTTTGCATTGTCCATCGTTAAAGTAGTAATTGAAGATTTTCAAATTTGTATTTTTCTCAAGTTAAATTGTGTCCAGATTTTACATGTGCCATTAAGGCGATTATCTCTTATTCTTTATGATGAGCGAGAGAAGCAGTGGTCATTTGTGACATGTTACTTACATGTTGGATTAAAACAGACAAATTACACAAATAAACACAGATAATTTTCTCTGTCAGTATGTGATTAATCTTGCATCTCAAATAGAATGCATCTTGCTTAGAACTTGACAGGAGCAAGAAATTACTAAAGTGAAAAAGTTTAAAAAGCAAAGATGCTGTCATTTGGAGTTACTTAAGTCCTAAACTAATTACATAATGACAAAAGTCAAGGGATAATTTATGAGCATGCTTATCTTTAAAGCAATTTTTCACTTTAATCTTTTAATGTAGACCTCTTAGGTTTAAACTAATATATTATATACTGTATGAGAAATGAGTTGATGTTTTATAAAGTATGATACAGAGACATCGCAAATCTAAGCAACACAATAAATCTATTTGTTGAGTTCTTCCCAACTCTAGAAACTTTAGTGCTCTCATGTAAATTTCTTTTACTTTATGTATTTATTTATTTCCTTTCATACTGTTTTTTAAGGTGAACTGGCAATCATATGTTGAAGAGATAAATATATTTAGAAGCATACAGAACATTAAATTGGTTTTAAAATGCATTCATTGTGAATTTGTTAATATATACTGTGTACATTTAATTTTCTCATATATATATATACAGTTTATATATACATGCACACAAGCGTATGTCTGTCATTATATATAAACAATTTTTGAAAGAAGTATACATGTAGCAATTCATAAACTGTAACAGAAAAAAATAAATAAGTTGTGTTTTCATTTGTTAAAAGCTGTGTCTAATTTGAAGCCATTTAAAAGAATAGATTCAAGTGCTAAAACAAGGCCAAAGACTATTAAAATGTATTTCAACTAAGTGGAGATACTTGAAATAAATTGGTTTTGCCATACACATGATGTGAAACAATCAATAGTACTTTACCCTGACATGCATTGTCAATAAGCATTGGTCCAGTTCAGATACCCTTTAATTGATAGTTCTTCAAAAAAGCCAATGCTTACAACATACATTAAAAGCACTCCAGTGTAACCAGCGGTAATTAATTATTGCTTAACTCATGGGATCATGGAGTAGTAAATTGGAACAAACAAAAAATAACAGTTATTGGTGGATCTGCACTGCAGATGCTTGCATCGCATGTATAAAACTGCTAGAAAAAAAGTTTAAATTGTCCTGATACTTCTTAAGATTTACCATGACATTGTGAGGCATCTAATCGGCATACAGTACTGCAAAATTCAATATGCAACTTTAATTTCCAGCAGACTTCAATGTTTAATATTACAGATTTTCAGCTACTGGGCAACTAGTGACTTTTTCATTTTTAAAAAAGACCCGCCTTTAAATACAATTTGGAATCTGCCTAATTACAGAGACATCTTATTTAAACATGTTTCATGAAAGGGCAGAACAATAGTTAAGCAGGCAGTGTTCCTGTCTCAAAGTGATTGTATGTACCACAATGTCCTGGTTGCATTACTGTTGAAATCCTGCCAGCCTGGGAGGGTGTTATGCAGAACTTAGACATTACATGGTCTATAATGTATTTTTTTGAGTTAAAGTACTGTAGCTTTTTGCTTAAATAAGGATGTTCTCATGCATTACATTATTGAAATATTCTTTTAGAAATACATTCATTAGTAGTGAAGCATTACTGGTACTTATACTATGACAAATAATCACACATTAAAAAATTGTACATTTCCAACAAGATTGTGGCACTTCAGAATAACTGAAGAGGAGCCTCTTTGGTGTAGTGAAAAAAAGTACAAAAATACTTCAACAACTTTTCTAAATCCCAAAGTTTAACTGCTATAATATCTGTCTAACTTGTTGAAAAATATTTTTAAAATGCTTAGAAATAAATTAGCTGAAGAAGAGCCAAGTACATTGTGCTCACAGTTTACAATAGAAAATAAAAAATATAGGGTAAATGTACAACAACTGGGCTAAAAGAATACTTGTGACAAGTGTGCAAAAAGAGTGAAGATAAATTTGCAGTTTTTTTGCAACATTGTATTACGAAAAGGTGACTGAGTAAACAGCCCAAATCTATCCATTTAATGTAATTCAGGACTATAGGGAGCTGAAAACTATCCTATCAGCCTCAAACACAAAGCACAAACCAATGGCAAATGTACTAGATTTAAAATTTAACACTCGGCTAAGTCTCTCTTACTCCATCCCCTGGTTATTTGGTCTTGTCTACTGACATCCCAAGGCGACTGGGGTGTCACATCACTTTTAATTTAACAAAAATGCCAACTGTAATGCAATTGTAAGTTTGTAATGCTTGTTACAGAAAATGTGTGGATTTGTGTATATTTATATTGGTAGATAGATGTACTCTGTACACTACATTGATTTTTAGAGTACAGAATTATTTTCAGTTGTATCTGTTGTAGTGTTTATTGGAATTGCAATTTATAAGAATACATTCTATTAAAGTGAATTAATATAAAAGGAAATTGTTATTATTTTCATGTCACATCCCATAAACTTTGCACATTAGTTTATTTAGAGATTCTAAATCAATGCGTGAGGGTGTCCTGTGTTGGACCAGTACCTTTTTTTTGGTTGGATGAAGGGAAATTGTTATTATACTTCAGCCTAACTGGGCCACATGTTTTCGACGTGCACCAAATTAACATCAGTTTGGACAAAAATCTTTGAATGCTTATCAAACAACCTTGGTGTCACAATCACTCCTAACCCATTAATAGCTGTGTTTGGTGTACTCCCAGTTGGGGTGAAAGTGGAGAAGGACAAACAAATCATAATTGCCTTTACCTCACTACTAGCACATAGACTTATCTTGCTTAACTGGAAGAGTCCCAGCTTACTTGTTATAGGACAGTGGATAACTGATGTTCTATACTATTTGAAATTTGAAAAAATCTAATACTCACTTAGAAGATCGGTTCAAAACTTTTTTTTTTTTTAAATATGGCAAGATTTAATTAATAAAATTTTAAAATAAGCATTCATATTAGGGGAGAAGGATGGTTTCCCTTTTTTTTTCCTTTTATTATTCTTGGCTCTTTTCTCTGTCCTGGTTGGTACTAAATTCTGTTTTGTTAGATTTTGTCTTTTTTTTCCTGATTTTTTTTTACTTAATCTTTTTTTTCTAGTTTGACTATAAAGTGATTTGTTGCATAATTTCGACTTATGTTCTTTTTTTTCTTAAAATAAAATCAATAATGAAAATAAAATAAGAATAATTATTATTGTAAAAGGGCGGCACGGTGGCGCAGTGGGTAGTGCTGCTGCCTCGCAGTTGGAGGACCTGGGGACCTGGGTTTGCTTCCCGGGTCCTCCCTGCGTGGAGTTTGCATGTTCTCCCCGTGTCTGCATGGGTTTCCTCCGGGTGCTCCGGTTTCCTCCCACAGTCCAAAGACATGCAGGTTAGGTGGATTGGCGATTCTAAATTGGCCCTAGTGTGTGCTTGGTGTGTTTGTGTGTGTCCTGCGGTGGGTTGGCACCCTGCCCGGGATTGGTTCCCTGCCTTGTGCCCTGTGTTGGCTGGGATTGGCTCCAGCAGACCCCCGTGACCCTGTGTTTGGATTCAGCGGGTTGGAAAATGGATGGATGGATTATTGTAAAATAGCCAGTGTTGAATGTCACCCTTTATAATGTTAAGAAACTGGAAATGCAAGGCTGACTCAGTTGTGATTTAATAAAAAGGTAAAAAAAAAAAAAAAAGTACATTTATGTAAGTTGAGAAGTCAAGAAGGTTAAACAAAAATGTTTTTTAGGTATATATAAATAAAAATAACAAAAGATTATAAAGTGTTGAGGCATTGTAAGGTGAACCCTTATATTTGATGTAAAACAAACAAAATCAGTTTCACAAGAATGTCTTTTCAAATAGGAGTCAACAGCCAGACTGAAATCAACATTGGGTTGGAACCCCTTAAAAAGAAGATAGAGCAGAAGATTCAGGATCAGGAGTTTGTGACCCAGAAGTTACATCACTGGTGCTGTCGGTCATCAGAACTGTTAGGTGGAAAGAAAGAGAAGTATTAGGCAACAGCAACCCTCGATTGGTAGGGGGGGATTACTACTTGATGAGTTCTCAAGTTGTGTCCTAAGCGCAAGTGTGTGACACAATTCATATATATATGAATGATTTATATTATAGCACTGTACTGTACTGTATATATATATATATATATATATATATATATATATATATATATATATATATATGGAAGAGAAGGTCTGTGGTACGGTTTGCATATTTGCAGCTGGAGATCCACAAAGGGAGAAAAATGAATCGCATATCATAAAGTAGTTTTTATTCCAGAGCTTTCAACCCCTGCCAGGGGTCTTCATCAGAGGATAATGCTTAGACTTACAAGAATCAAAGGCAATATATAGCAACAAATTACGTGGAGGTCTGAAGGTACAGCGCGCATCCTGGCCAAGTCAGGCGTCAGAATAGCACACAAACCCACAAACAATTTGCGCACGGTCCTCTTTAATGCTAAAAACAAGAAATCGACAGCAGAAACACGAAACGCAGTTTATAGCATTCCATGCAGTTCTTGCTCAGCAGTATACATAGGACAAACTTCAAAAAGAATCGCAACATGTATACAAGAACATCGCAAAGCCGTCAGAAGAAAGGACTCACTATCATTGATCTATACGCATACTAAATCAACAGGACATACATTTAACTGGGATAATGTACAAGTAAAATTTAAGGCCAGTACTAAAAGTGCCAGAGAGCTGGCCGAATCCTGGTTATCAAATGAGAACGCCATCAACAAACACTTGGACATAAATCCAGCATATGCAAACTTAAGAAGAACATGTTCATAATAAATAAACTGTACACCCAATACCCCCCCCCCCCCGATCACACTGACTTAGCAACCTCCCCCCCACCCCACGTAATTTTTCGCTATATATTGCCTTTGATTCTTGTAAGTCTAAGCATTATCCTCTGATGAAAACCCCTGGCAGGGGTTGAAAGCTCAGGAATAAAAACTACTTTATGATACGTGATTCATTTTTCATCCTTTGTGGATCTCCAGCTGCAAATATATATATATATATATATATATATATATATATATATATATATATATATATATATATATATATATAACATCTATACATGGAAGTGTGTCTGTCTGTCTGTCCAGCCCAGAAGTACGAGGCTATTGCATGAAGCTCAAAGAGCCGGCTAGGCAGCCCAAAGTTAATGAGTCAGAAGAAGAAAGAAGTATATGGCTACTACATGAAACTGAAAGAAAGCGACTCAATCGTCAAAGTGAAACCACTGAGGAAAAACAGAAATTCACCTAGCTGCTGATAGACAAGGTGGGCGAGAAGGTCCACAAAACAAAAACTGCATTTCAATTTTTTTTCTGATGATTTCAATAGTTTCTAGGAGCCCGGGCTTTTTACAGCACAGGCTTACACAGCTAGTATACAGTATATATACACCACTAACTCTATTTCTATCTCTAAGATAGATAGATAGATAGATAGATACTTTATTAATCCCGATGGGAAATTCACAAGTGTATGAATACACAGTTGAGAATAATGTGTATAGGTCCACAGTTGACTGCCTCAGCTAAAGATAAAATAATTATGGACTCAGATCCTAAGATTTTGGAAAATAATAAAAGTTTGACTCTAGCTCATTCTTTTATTAGGAAAACGCAGTATTATCCCAGTGGAGTAATAAACAGGAAATAAGCACCCATTCACTCAACGTTGGCCAAATCAATTTTGGCACCGTTGATAAGAAAGATAATCAAAAGACATATAAAATGAGCAATACAAATTAAGAGATTTAAATTTAAAAGTGGCAAATCACATCATTATTTGGTATCAGATAAAGTATATTTTTTGTCTAACATTTTATACTGGTTATTAAGTATTTATGTTCTTATTTATTTAATTACTAGCAATGTGACCTGTCAAAGACAGGTAGTAGAATCAATGTAAAAATATTTGTTTTCTCTTGCCCTACGAGTACTTTCAGCACCTCTCCTCCGTATCCTCATGTTTCTGAACATCTCTTGCCTGGCACTCCATCTACTGAGCGTGTTCCCGTGAAGCCTGCTTGTACTCTGAGGTGCCTTGCTTTTTTAATTCTCATCTTTGAAGGTGACTCTCAGTGTGCTTCCCATGCCTTTACTCCTTCTCATGTATCTCACTCATGTACTTTCTCTTTCAATCACTGACCAAACACACCAAAGACAAACTGACCAATCAGATTGCTCTAAGGGACTTGAAACACACAGACTTAAGTGACATCCCCAGAATCTATCTATCTATCTATCTATCTATCTATCTATCTATCTATCTATCTATCTATCTATCTATCTATCTATCTATCTATCTGTCTGTCTGTCTGTCTGTCTGTCTGTCTGTCTGTCTGTCTGTCTGTCTGTCTGTCTGTCTGTCTGTCTGTCTGTCGTCATGCCTTTCATGTCTTTCTATTTATCTAATATGTAAAGAAAACAGGACCTCATATGGAGATGTGGTGCAGCTATTTTACTGAGGCCTCTATTAAAGTTAATTACCTATGTTAAGTATCAGGATATTCTTGACAAAAACCTGGTCACTTGGTTGCATGTGTACCTTCCAGCATCAAAATGACCCAAAATACATCTCAACATTTCTAGAGAAATCTATTGATCCAACTCTTTTCAAATCTGCTTATCCAGTTGGGGTCATGAAGGGCCAGAGCCTATCCCAGCAGATTACCAAAGAAAATGCCCAATCGAAAACAAAATCCACATTTTGCAGTGGCCTTCTCTGTATTAAAAATCTTTGGTTTGAATTGTAAGGGGCAGCCCACAAGCATAAACCTAACAACATGAAAGATCTGCAACATTTCAGCATGTTACTAAACATTAAAGGAAAAGGCCTTGTGCTGTTATCTGTGCCAGAGGGGTTTGCACCAAGTAATAAAAATTGGACACCTTTGATTGAGAGGAAAAATAACATAAAATAGTAAAAATAGTATACAATGTAAAAACAAGCTTTAAAATAATTGGATTAGTTCTGCAATATTTTATAAATATTCATTTAAAAAATGAAACTTTTTATCTAAAACCAGCAAATTTGCTAATTATCTAGTTTAAAGTTTATAATTTTTACATTTTAAACTCAAATTCTTTGCCAAACCTAACAAACAACTATAAATAGTTTGTCAAAAACACCTTAGCAGGACATCACTTTTTAGTAGAAATAATAACAATCACATTTGCCTTTTTCTGTATTCAAGACAAGCCAAATTCCCGTGGCAGCTCCTGTCATTTTAGTGTTTTGGTTTAGTTTTGGGGGCAGCATGGTGGCTCAATGGTAGTACTTCCGCCATGTGGCAAGGAGAATAAGCTTCATGTCCCGGATCCTCCCTGTTTAGAATTTGTATGGTCTCACCGTTTGTGCGTGGGCTTCCTCTAGGTGTTCCAGTTTCCTCCCCCAGTCCAAAGACATGCAGGTTGTGAGGAATTGGCTAAATTGGCCATGGTGTGTGTGAGTTCTCCCTGTAATGGACTGGCACCCTGTCCAGGGCATCATTCCTGCCTTGCGCCCTGTGCTTGCTTAGATAAGCTTGAGCCTTTGCAACCCTGCTCAAGATTAAGTGGGCTTAGAAAATGTCATGGTAAGGTTTACTTGATGCTAAAGTGACTATTACCTTTAGTTTAGACTTACCTAAAAGAAAGCTTGGACTGGCATTGATTGAAAGGAAACATGTGGTACAAAACAGAGACAATAGAAATTGTACATAGAGTGCACACCAGCTGGGAATCCAAACACTACAACGTATGTCACCTTGTGATGGTACCATACCAACCCAGTAAACTCTGAACTTTGCTTTTACTATTGCGGGACATTAAATTTTAATGTGCATGGTAGAGTGGCAATGAATTACATAATTTTCTCAGAACTTCTTTTGTCATTAGTATTTCCATTATTCTGGTTTTAATAATTAGGACAAAAATAACATTTGGCACCAGCTTTTGTAGAATATATCCCCTAGGAAATTTTTATTTATTTAATTTTCATCAAATGTAGTGCTTCTTCTATTAGCAAACACAAACTTTCATTTACTGCTCCATGCTTGCTTTTAATATTTAATTCTAACAGGAATGGCATCCTGAGACTGCTCTTAATGTCTAAGGGCTTTCAAATTCTGATGTTGAAATTTCTCGATGAACAGCAGATACCTATTTATGCACTTATATTTATCATCATACTCCGATGCTTATCTTCATTCTTTCTGTTACAAGTGGTATGGAGATCATCAACACTGCTGTTTCACAGCTCTAGTAGCTTCAGTTTACATCTCAGCACAGGCAGTCTTTGGACCCGTCTGTTCTCCTCATGACTGTGTGAGTCCTCATTTCACATTTCCAAAGACTCGTTTGATGAGATGATTGGCAGTGATTACCAAGTAACAGTAGCTGTATCCTTTGGTGCATTTTCATCCCATTCAGGATTGACTTCTTCCTTACATCCAAAGTTATAGGGTTGGATTCTGGCTTCCTGCTACCTACAAATGGAACAGATGACTTCAGAGAATGGATGGTGTGGTCTGTTGGCAGCCATTAAATATTTTACAGTGCCTGCATAGAGTTGCATGTTCTTCCAGTGTCAGAATGGTTTCCCTAACAAAGATCAGTGTGTTTGGTTAACAGGCAGCTCAGTAATACAGAATGTGGATGAGTGTGTGATTTTTCCATAAAATTGGATTTAATAGGAGCAGTAAATTGATGGCTAGATATACGCTAATAACATACTTAATATACTTTTATTTTTGTTTTTACTGATAGTTTTGGCATTGTTTTGTGTTTCACAGACATTCATAGCTAGCCTACTGTGAAAAGTACTCAACAAAAATAAACAAAACTGAAATTGCTGAATCAGACATTAATGAGGAGCACAGCTCCACTTGTGGACATATTCTGCTTCACTCACTAACCTTACTTCCATTCTGCAGTGTGTGTTAAGCTGCTTTAGCAGATGGGTGTCATAACCAGTCCAGTACTGTGTTTCTATAGATGATCGGTGCCATGTGAGCAACACAATTTCACTGAATTGCCAAAATGTCTGCACTTTTCATTTCTCAAGCAAGAATAAATGGGCTTTGAAAATGTAGTCTAAGGGTGGAAATACCCCATGTATATTTAGCAGACCACTTAAGGACATGATTGGTGTTTTGCACTTGTGCATTATGCTGATCTTTGTAATGGATTTGGCCACTTTCTTCTGATGTTGGCAGAAACATCTCCATTTCTGCCTTTTTTTCGCCTCTGTTTCTCTGATCTTGCTGTCAACTTGCTATAATATAAATCATTTGGAATTATCACTCAACCGTACAACTTGATAGCTGGGAAGAATGTTTATCTTCCTTTTTTACATAACTGAAAATACGAATCAGTGGAGAGCTGTGTATCAAAAATGTCAAGTTTGGAAATTACTAATGAGTAATATATTTGCTGCTTTCAGATATAAAGTGCCCTAAAACAAAGCCATCAAGTGTATAAGTCAGAAAATATGCCAAAAAGTAAATGCCTTTCTTATTACTGCATGTTTATCAGTAACTTCACAAGAGATACTATTGTTTATACTTGAAGAATATGAAAAGGAAAAAATGAATTGGATCATAACATGTAAGAAAAGCGTGCATTATAATAATTACATTTGTGTGTGTGTGTGTCTTTTTTCTTATTCTGATGCTAATTGAATGCATGTACATTTATGTCAGTTGATGTACTTACTGTTTATAAAATGCTTTTTTGAATTGTCCACTCATATTGTGAGACTAGTAGTATTTTATTCCAGTCTGTTCTAACCAGTCATACTTCCAGACTTTAATAGCTACATGTTATTTAAAAAACAGGTCCCACTTTGTATTGGTTGAACAGTACATTTCTCTTATTGCCAACCCACTAGTAGAACAACTAGTCATCGGCTGATCTGTTCTACTAATAACCAAAGAAGTTTCCCTGTAACCGTTACAGAGAATGCCTTTAGGGAAGATCTCTCATAAATTTCTTGGAGTAAAATGTAACAGGCTAGCCTTGTTTTCAGCTAGTGATGTTGTGCCTATTGTCTGGCAGGGTGACATAGTCATTAGCAGTGCTGTCTCACACCTTTTGAGGGACCTGGTCACTGGCTGTCTGGAGTTTGAACTAATCTCCTTTTGTTTGTGTGGATCCTTCTGGGTCCTGAAATTTTTAAAGCATATTTTAAAGATGTTCATTTTAGGCTAACTGGTGGTTTTAAATTGGCACACTGGGGATAGGTGTGGGGGACATCAGTGAGTATCCCCTGTGATGGATTAGTGCACCATCCTACTTTGTACCAAATGCTTTGATAATACAGTCTGGTCCTCCATTACCTTAAATAAATGGATTATTTATGGTCATGTACATCAAAATCCACTCCCACAAACACACACACCTACACATACATCTCCCCAGGGTTAATTTGGAATTGAGTGGTAACCTAACACATCCACCTTTTAAGATGTACTATAGGCAAAAAAAACAAAACAGAATACTCCTGGCACACAGAGATAATACAGCACTTCACATTGTATTATAAAGGCAATCTTTTATGCCATACTGCAAAGATCTTTGACAGCCTATGATTGGTTAAAGTTGTAGGTAAAGGTAAAGTTGGGTATTTTTTTCGTACAGTACATGATGACATTTTATTTTCCACACTAATATTAAAGATTCAACCAAACACACAATAGTATGTAATTAATTATGTTCTAACAAAATATTGTCACATTTTAAGCACCATTACTCAAAAAACCTTCCAGTGTCATGATTAGTGAGTATAACAACCTTACTTCGAAACCTCTGCCTTCCACATGTAAATGCACACACAGGAAAAAACAGACATAAGCACCTTCACCTGCTCTCAGGTACTTCCACTTCTTTCTTTATCTTTCCCCATGTGATACCTTCAAGAACCTGTCTCATTGTGTGTATAGAATATGATCTCCATTTCTTTGAAAACCAATACCGATCCATCCATTTTCAGACATGACTAATTTAGTTATAAGGTAACTGGGGGCTGGATTGGTATCCCATCAGCACCCTGTCTTCTGGAAATATATTCTTAATTGTTTTGTAAGGCACCTTGTTAATGTGTGTGCCCTGTGAATAGAGCTATATAAAATAAAAATTAAGGGATGAGTGGATTTTTAATATCACATGGTGTGCAATATTACAGTTAGTTTTAGTTTTTGAAAAGCAATGGTTGCTGAAATAATCCAATTGCCACATACCACATTGTACTAACACATTGGCCGATATGCCTGGAATTCAGCTGTTAGGTGTGATATGTCTGCTAAGCTCCTTTCACCCCAGCACTGAAAGAGTGAGTGCACTACCATCACCTGCAGTCACCCTGTTTCCACATAGTGTGTGCCTTCATTAATTGTGAAATATAATACAATTTTACAAAAAGTAATATTGATCCACTACTCAAGTTGCTTTGTAACATCTTGATTTACTGAGTCAACAGGCAAAAAAGCAATTTTTGAGTGCTAGTGCTTTTGAAGAATAAAAACGTTAACATAACATAAAACATAAATATAACATAAAAAACATAAAACATTAAAAACAATAAAAACATAATAAAACATTAACACATAAATAAGAACATGTTTTAATTAATGAGGAAAAAATGGAAGGAATACAGAAGATACAGTGTAATTTTCCCATTAGAATGATAATTAGAGTTTTACAATGAACAACAAGATACAAGATCACACAGTACTGTTGGTTTCAACACAATATTTAATAATAATTGGTATTTTCAGCCTTTTCTAAAGCCAAAAAGTGTTTTCTCTCGGAGATGTATAGTAAGAATCAGGTAAAAATCCCATATACAACTCTAATTATTGATGCCATCTATGCATCAAAATCATAAGAGAAACACCGGAAAAGCATGACAACATGAGTGATCGAAGTGGACTTTGCTGACGCCATCATTCATTAATACTGCTTAAATAGGTAAATAATTATAGATTTCAGACACAGATCTATAGTTTATTATAGCATTATAGCTTACACAGCAATTAACCACTCATTACAAAGAGATACAAAAGAGTACCAGATTGCATATTCTTTATTCAAATCTATATAGTTGGTACAATATACCATAGAAAGTTGGTTTTGCTTTGACAAAGATAACAATCATTACCACTAATTATAAAGATAGTAAAATGCAAATTAATTATATATGCATTCTTTAAAGTAGTTTCAAAATATGCTTTGTTATTTTATGTCTAAACTTGGTAGTGTGCTTTCTTTATAAAAGCATCTAATGAGAACAATAAATATATAAACATTTTGCTCCATTTAATTAATCACTTAATCTGAGGGGTAATAAAAATGATCAGGCAAGAAGAAATTTATCTGACCCCCATTACTACCCTGATATGCTGTATACAGTACACCATAGCTGTAAATTGATCCTTTGGGTCTAATGCACATTTCAAACCCTAAAGCCTCTGAACCACTAGAGGGACCCCAACATTTCTCTTAAAATCCACTGCATTGTCTGTCAGCATATACTGTATATACAGTGAATATACCGTGTATGTATGTATATAGATAGATAGATAGATAGATAGATAGATAGATAGATAGATAGATAGATAGAGTAAGGTTTTGTACATATATTACCCTAACCTCTCCTTAAATAGTTTTATAATTGGCAAATTAAGGCTGCTTTTTAGTCTTCAGTATATTACAAAAAATATGAGTATCAAAGAAACATATTCTGTCACTTGTTTAAAGATAAAAAAAGAACTGTGTTTTTCATTAACATTAACAATATATCAAATGTGCCGACTGCTTTTTTTTTATGGAAAAGTGTTTATCTGTCATTTTCTTTATTATTTTTTCTTTTCTATAGCATAGTATTATACATGTTATTGATTTATTTATTTTTACACTGCTCTGCATTAGGAATGTACTCAAGGCGTTAAAAAAATCATAAATAATCCTCAAGATTCACACTGTGCTTTTTATATAAAACATCCTCTATGAGACCCAGGGGTGCTTAAAATGTGTGTTATGAGCATCACATTTTATAGTTCAAAATTATTTTAAAGAGCACTTCAATTAAATACATTTGTGGGCAAAGGAAAATAATTTTATAACATTTTGAAATTTAAATTTATTCCAAATGACAGCCAAGAATATATTCCCTGATGAAAGATTTAAATGTTTCTATAAAGTTGTCTGTTTTTTCTGTGGGATGGCAAATGTTTCTGTGGTAAATGCTTACTACCTCATGGACTCAGAATCCGGGTTCAAATCCTGTGCTCATTTGCTATCTGTGAACATGAATTTTGCATGTTCTCCCTGAGTTTCTGTTGGAGTTTTTATTTCTGGGTTTTCTCCTTTTCTTTTAAATCTTCAAATGCATGCAGATTAGTCTAACTGGAGATTCTTGTTTTATCTTATGTGGGTGTTTTCATTTCTGGACCCTGTGATAGACTGACTCCCCATCCATGGTTTATTTCTGGTAAGCTTTGGCTCCCTGTGACCATGCATTAGATGCAATCAGGCTGAGAATGTTATGCTGAAATAAAGTTGCAAAAAAGAGTAAACTATTCCATATACTGTATTTCACTTGTCTGATTCACAACTTGCACATTTGTTCCTCTATCTTATCCAATGTATAAAATAACTGCAGAGCATTATTGGGAAGAGCTGCTAGGCAATGGGAATCACACACACTCACTCTCAAACCACACCATTTTCAAAACAGCAGTTAACCTAAAATGGATTTCTGTAGTTGCATCCTTCTCAACACAGAAACCAGCCTCAAATTGGACAAAAGCACACACTCACACTCAAGAGCTGTGCTGGAAATTGAACACAAGTATATGGAGCTACTGTGTGAGCCAGCAAGACTAACCACTGAGTCATTGTGCTGCCCTATTAAGATAGATAGATAGATAGATAGATAGATAGATAGATAGATAGATAGATAGATAGATAGATAGATAGATAGATAGATAGATAGATAGATAGATAGATAGATAGATAGATAGATAGATAGATAGATAGATAGATAGATAGATAGATAGATAAAAACATTATCACAAGAGAGTTTATTTAAATTCAACAAAATCCCTGAATTTAGCCACACAAGTTACATTAGTCTTAACAGTTTGTTTAAACACTTTTTTTTAATATATCCATTCATTCATCCATCCATCCATTCATCTGTTTACTGAGCCCCTTTACAATAATACAGTCTTATGGTTGCTGGACCTTTGCTAAGACTCCATGGAAATATTTTGCTCAGAAACAATGTTTCAATGGCATTTTTTTCCTGTCTGTATTTACATGCTACTGAAATATACTGGTTAAAATTAACTTGCTGACTGTTACAAACCAAGAGCCTCAATTACTAGAAAAAAACAGAGCGCAGTTTATGTTTTATGATGCTTTGACAAGCGGGTGCAAATTTAAAAAATATAGAAGCATTTTGCAGTTGAGCAAAAAGTCCCTTTGTTCAATAGAAATCGGTGGTAAAATCAGCAGCTAGTCTGAGTTTTGATTGTTGTGATGATTGCTTTCTTTAAATGCCATAATTGGTTATGTAATATTAGCTTCAAGTATTCTGGCAAAGAATGAGATGGAAGATAAGTATTCTCTGTTATCAAAGACTTTGCTATTCACTTTAGTGTTGAACTTTGGAAAGCTTTTGTGAGCTGCATTCAAATTTTAACCATTTCTCATTCAAGTGCAAAGTTGTGCCATCTGGTAACATTTGGCTAAGCAGAATGTTTTTACCTAAATTTAGGTGACTAGAAGTAAATTGAAAGGACATTGCTAAAGTGTAGATGGTAGGCAGATGTCCTTTGAATTGTCACACCTTGCCAATGAGAAGTCTACAATTGTTATGTGATTAAATTGCTGAGCATTTTTCAGGCTTTAGTTAATCCTGTTTTATTTGTTAATGCCATTAAAAACTTTGAAATATGGATTATAATAAATGTAAAAAAAATACACAAGATATCTGATGTCTATGCTTTTTGGCATGTCCCATGATTTGGTAAAACTTTCATTCTCAGTAACTGTATTAGGCTGGTGGTTATACCATTTATCTGCTCTTAGAAGCTGGAAATGTTGACAGATCTTCCGGGGGGTATACAACATCTGACCAGTTTATTGTGTCTGTGTATGTACTCAGTTTTGGCCACTGAGCACCCAGTGATTAGGTGTTTATCCATACTGACCACTTTGACCGAGTGCAGGAATGACAGGTCACCAGACAGCAAAAGAAATTTTCGGTTGCCAATTGGATTGTCCCTTTTATTGTCTGCTGACAATGAAAAAGAAAAACAAAAGAAATGAAGCTCTTTGCCATGCATCCCATATGCTGAAATTCAATAAACAAAAGGTGTTGATTTTAGTCACTTCTTGTGGAGCTTTATCGGGTGGTTGCCCTGGCCAGTAAATGACACCTCCTTCCAGTACACATGGGGCTTTATGGTGGCTGGACTAGAAGGGGCGGGGTCGAATACCCTTTCTCGGTTTGGAGGGTTACTACATACCTCAACGGAGCCTGTGAGGAGTTTGTCTGACGTATATGCGTGACACCACATATTCTGCACTAATATGATGCTAGTACCACTAACATGGAAAGCTTTGATTTTATGCTGCCATGAGAAATCCTTATTTTGTGTTTTAGGTGGGCATCTGTGTCTGGTTGTTGTATTTGTGTTGGATATTTTTCACGAAAGGCTTTTTGTTCCCAAATACAGTATTATTATTATTATTACTGTTACTAATATCATAGACAGGAAATTATGCAGTGGTTAGCACTGCAGCCTTGCGGCTCCTGGTTTTACATCCCTACCCAAGCACTGCCAAGGTGGACTTTGTCCAGTTATACCAGTTTCCTCTAAATATATGCATATTGCATTATATTATGAGTGTGCCCTGAGCTGGACTGTCTCCCAGTTTTGGACTGTTTCTTTCTTTGCACCCAGTGCTGCTGGATTAGTCGCAGACACCCTGCAAACTGGACACCTTTACTTTTACCACTGTGACTGCTTTTTTATTTTAAACCAATTATATTGTGCTTCTATAAAAGGCTAAATTTCACTCTTGGGACAAATTACTATCTATCTATCTATCTATCTATCTATCTATCTATCTATCTATCTATCTATCTATCTATCTATCTATCTATCTATCTATCTATCTATCTATCTATCTATCTATCTATCTATCTATCTATCTATCTATCTATCTATCTATCTATCTATCTATCTATCTATCTATCTACAGTATGTGTGCACTTAGGGATTGTATGTGGGCTTGGTAGAATCACTGATAAAATCATACTAAGTTCACTCTTCCATAAAGTGCTGCCTCTTGAACTTTGAAACTAATTTCTGTTGCAATATACTGTATCAGATTGGTACATCTTGAAATGCTTCGGGCAGACATACAGAATGTAGATGAGAAAGGAAATAAATAAAAAGAACAGAAGCGATGTGTAGGTGTATTTCCAGATATATTTTTTGTATGTCTGTACAGATTTAAAATACATTCCGGTTAAGCACCTGTTATTTAACAAAAACTGAAAAAAATACGAATGTGAGCATAATATTCACACTGTAGTAAACTGTTAAATACCAGAAATATGTTGCCTGTTAGTGTAGAAACTTGCATTAGTTACTCTTCTTAGCTCTTGGGCTAGTAGGAGATAAAACACGACCTCCTGAGAACCTTCTTTCCAAGTCTTCTTCTTGTTCAGATTCGGATGTTGAGTTTTGACAGATATCCTTTTCTAGGCAGTGTCTTGGAGGTGTGATACATCTTACATTTTGTGAGGGTTGAGCCAGCAACGCTTAGAGGGGGATGCAAACATTTTCATAGACTTTAAAATATTGTTTTTTTTGTCGTTATTTTTATACTGTATAAAGTACATAAGAGTATGGTAAGGATTTGGAGTCCCAGAAGAAATTCCCCATTTCATTTTCCTATTGAGAAGCTACATACAGTATTACATATAAGTGTATTGTGCTCTACTACCATAGGCTGTCTGTTCTCCCTCTTAGGTTATCAGAGTATCATTTAACGGCTTGGGGACTGCATTTGTAGAAGCAGTGGTAGGCAGAGGCAGGTCAACATTAAAGGAATGCTCCAACCAAAAATGATATTTTTTATATGTTACTCACCCCATATGTTTTGTACTGATGACTGAGAACAATTTTCAACCTTATGTTTTCATGAAGAGTGGAGATAAAAATGTTTAGTAAATAATAAAAGTCAATGCTGTGACATTCCAAATGACATGAAAAAAATAAAATCTCACGTTATTTGTGTCGTAACATCCACATGTCAGTTAACCAGTCATTTGATCAGAATTTTACTAAAATATAATTAAACAGATACTTCCAAAATATTCAGTCAGGGTATAAACAGGAAAGGCAATGCATATGGGAATGAGCTTTTGAACTGAAGACTGTACTCTTGACCAGTGAATGAGGGGGAGAGGCGAATCTTCAGTTCAAAAGCTCAATCCCATGTGCATTGCCTTTCCTGTTTAATGATGTGCACTGATTTTTCTGGAAGTGTCTACTTAATGAAAAAATGCAAGTTTTTACATGTTTTAAGCAGACCACTGGATAACTGACAATGAGATTGTGTAACACGAGGTTTGGGAGATTTTTTTCTTTTTCCCTGGACGTTTTTCATGTTGTTTGCCATTGTACAGCATTGGTAACCATTGGCTTGTGATATATCATAAATCTTTTTATCTCCTTTCTTCATGAAACACGAGAATACAATTTTTTTTAGTTATCACCACAAAACACACTGGGTAAGTACTCCATCAATCCATTATCCAACCCGCTATATCCTAACTACAGGGTCACGGGGGTCTGCTGGAGCCAATCCCAGCCAACACAGGGCGCAAGGCAGGAAACAAACCCCGGGCAGGGCGCCAGCCCACCACAGGGGTATTTAATGTATAAAAAAATTTTTTTTTTATTCTGGAGTATTCCTTTAAGGCTTTTCTTCCTTTCCTCTTGGCTTAGAGCTATAGTGAAAATAAATATTTTATACTTCTGAACTTATATTTCTTCCTTTGTTGCCTTTATTTTGGACTTATATGGGCAGTGGAATGGCCACACTTCTGCCATGAATTTTCCTTTTATACCTTTTCTAAGGGTCCAATTATTACTAAGTACACTTGCACATTTTCCAGAAAATGTGACAGTGATTAGAATGGTACATTAATCATAAGACCAGAACACAGGGGTAGAAAGAATTGTTCAAACAATTTCAGTTTTACAAAATCTCCTGATTAGCTATTAATTTTGCCTTTAAACAATGGAGCATGACGTGTACATCATTTGCAACATTTGATAAACATTTAAGGGATCTAAGTAAGTCTATTAAAATTGTAAGTAGATTTAATAATGATATCATTTTTCCCCCCAACAGTATTTAAACTGAACTACAGCGCCTCTGACAGTGATAAGAATGGAGTAAAAAATCGACTAAAAAAATTTATATCCCGGAGGCCATCAATGAAAACTCTTCAAGAGAAGGGCATCATTAGAGGTAAGAGTAACCATGGTTGACAAAACAATAAAAATAATTGATTGATCACTTGATTTATACAGAATTGCAACAGTGTTCAATATGCACAGTTAAAACATATTCACTGAACACCATAAAGATTTGGGAGGCTTGGTTAATTTACAGTCTCCTTAACCTCCTTTAATCAGGACACTTTTGGTCCACAGTAAAGCTGTGAATGTCACTAGTGTGAGAAGTATCAGATGTCAAGGGCAAATATGATCTTGGTTGGAGTATTTTAACTGTAAGCCTACTTTTAATTTAACTTTACACAAATGTGATAGACATCTTGGAGAAAATGTACAAGATTAATCCATTTGATTGAATGTTGTAGAAAATATGTGTGGTGGAGTAATGTGATACAGGTCATGTCAGTATCAAGAGTACTTCACACAGCTTCCATTGGGCCAAAGGAGGGAGTACCAATGTAAACTGCCTTCCTTAAGTAGAATACATAAGCTTCATAATTCAAAAATCTAAATCAATAAAATGGCTAATGAAATCATATTTTCATTTTTGACAGTTGAATGAAATCTCAGGGCTGGAATGACCTTCTTACAATGAAAAAGAGACTCACAAAGAAACTGTCACTGACCAAATTAGGATATTTTCTTGTTTATTTTTGACAGCCTTATGTTTCTGCCACCCTGTATTGGGCTAAGCAGTTTTAAAAAATGAATGAATGAATGTAGCTTTGTACGAGTTAAGAAGGTGTGCTGTGGAGTATACATCTATGGTTTATTAAAATCTAAATATTTCTTGTCTTTGGCTGAGCATATTTGTTATATTCATATACTGACTATAAGGGGGAGTTTGGCAGACCAGAAGATAGAGGAGCAGAAATATGGAAAGAAGTTAAATTTGGTGCTTTGCTCCCTCCAAAATAAGGCCCTTTAGATCTGAAAAACCTGCAATCGCCAATTGGTTGTTATTCAGTCCTAGCAGGGACGTTCTTAGGCATACGCGAACTACACATCCACGTAGGGCCCCGACCATGAGGGGGGCCCCTGGCCCAACCCCGACTTACAATTTTCTTTTTTTTGTCGGGCTGTGGGCCTGGGGCCCCTGTCATGCCCCTGGCACTGTAGCCGCCTGTGCCAGTCCCAGGAAATTCAGTTCAGTGCATCTCTTAGTCTTATTAACAATGGTAATTTATTATCCAAATTGCAATCTTCACCTAAATCCCTAATAATATTGTCACGCTGTCATAACTTTCCCAAATGCACTATAGCAAATGCTAATTTTAGAGATTCGTTTCGGATTCATTCAGAGAGATCCCCATAAAATCATGAAATATCCCTATATTACTGGCCTTTACCAGATCCAGAACAAAATCAATATTTTACCACTCTGCATACACACAAGCGTACATGTAGGCCTACTGGTCATCTAAGGCTCGCCCCCCCCCCCACCCCATCCGGGGCCTGCACATTTCTGAACCAGCATAGGGCCCCCAAACTGCTAAGAACGGCCCTGGTCCTAGTCCCCCCATGTATACATTTAATTGTGAAACTCAACAGACCCTTAAAATAATGAAGTCAACCATTATATGTACCTTGTATGGTTGGTACAGAATGCATGTGTATATTTGAATATTTTTTCACAAATACCTGATAAAGCTGGTTCCTCTATTTCTTTGCACCTTTGAAACTGAGATATTCATGTTTATAAGCATCCAGACCAAAAATGAATCTGAAATCGCCAGGTCCACATGTCCTTTTGCCCATTCCATGTTTTTTGCTACTTCAAATGCTTTCTGTAGCATGAACTATGACTGCCCTGCAGTTGCACTAATGTGTGAAGTGGGAGATTTTCCACGGTGTCTATAAGCAGCAATATTTTAAATTGATTGGTCAACCCCAATCTCTGGAACTTTTTCTTTTAAATGTAAATATATATGAGATTATACTCTCATGTGTGCACGCTTCTTTCACCTCGGGGTAAGCAGTTTGCAAGCTAATTATAAATTCTTCACTATTCTCATTGAAGGTGAGCCTGTTGGGTTTGACAAACTAATCTGAGCAATTCATTTTGATTATTAATCAGTCTACCCACTCCCAAAATATTAGCAATATAATTAGTGGCAGTCATCACACATTTTATGTGGGAATTTAGCTATGCCAACAGAATAAAGAGTGGCTTCATTTCCATCTTTTAGATATAGACTTATCAAGTCTCACAAGATATGTTTGAAACCTTTTTTTTATTGTGACTAGTAAGTATATTGTTTTATATATATGTCTTTAAAAATGTGTGCTTTGATTTAATTGTACTATATATGTAATAGCACATAGTACACTAGGATTATTAATGGAAGTGTGCTTTACAAAAATAAATTGAAATGAAAATACAGTAGAATTCAGACAAAAAAATGGCAATAAATTGAAAGTGCAATCCATGTAACTTAATACATTTCAGGTGCCTAAGTAGAGAATATAAATAGTGGAGTGCTAAGTGTTCATGACATGAGAAAGAGACATACATAAATAAACACATTCTTGGTATCATTGTAATTCTGGTATCACATCAGCTTCATAATAGTTTATAGTTGATGTCAAATGACATTTATATGTAGCTGTAAGTGACACCCCAATGAAAACTATGGTTTAAAATAAAATGTGAAATGAATCATGTCATCCTGCAGTCAGTTTTACATTCATGTTATGACCATATCAGTCACATTGTCTACCTATAATGAATAACAGCCATAAAACACAATTTGACATGACATCATACAGAGGATTTTGCATTAGTGGCAGTGCGCTGCCCCACTCTGACAACCATCTCAGGTGAAAAACAAGCGTAGAACCGACAAGTATTCAGACATACCTGAGCAAAAAAAAAATGTCAGTCTTTGCTTTCTTTTGGTTATAAACGTAAAAATAGCTTTCATATTTAATCAATCTAAAATTAAATTATTCTATGAAAATATATAGATATTCATAAATCCATTCAAATATCCCATTTTTTCTGTTTAATATTTTTTGTATCTCCTCTTCTTTTACATTGTGCCTTGGTGTTTTTGTCACATTATGTTGATAATTGTAACATATTTGTTTCCCGTATACTCTATTATAACTTTGAGAACTTCAGGTTACATATAACATTAAAACCTTGATTACATCTTGCCTGAAGAAGGGGCCTGAGTTGCCTCGAAAGCTTGCATATTGTAATCTTTTTAATTAGCCAATAAAAGGTGTCATTTTGCTTGGCTTTCTCTACTTTTATATACAATACATTTGACATTTTGTTGTTTTGTATCTTTCATTCTTGGATCAGTGTCCTTTTTCTCATTATTAGAGTTGTATCCTGCCATTCATTCTCTTTATGACTCAGTTTAAAATAAACACTATATATATATATATATATATATATATATATATATATATATATATATATATATATATATATATATAATGCTAAAAACAAGAAATCGACAGCCGAAACACGAAACGCAGTTTATAGTATTCCATGCAATTCTTGCTCAGCTGTATCTATCTATCTATCTATCTATCTATCTATCTATCTATCTATCTATCTATCTATCTATCTATCTATCTATCTATCTATCTATCTATCTATCTATCTATCTATCTATCTATCTATCTATCTATCTATCTACATAGGACAAACGTCAAAAAGAATTTCAACACGCGTACAGGAACATCGCAACGCTGTCAGAAGAAAGGACGCACTATCTTTGATATATGCACATACTAAATCGACAGGACACACATTCAACTGGGACAACGTGAAAGTAAAATTTAAGGCCAGTACAAAAAGCGCCAGAGAGTTGGCCGAGTCTTGGCTATCAGATGAAAATGCCATCAACAGACACTTGGACATAAACCCAGCATATGCCAACTTAAGAAGGACATATGCACTTTAATTTAACGATAACCCCCCCCCCCCCCCCTTTTGATCATACGGACTTAGTCACCTCCACCCACCCCCCCCCTGAATGTGTTGCTATATATTGCCTTTGATTCCTATAAGTCTAAGCATTATCCTCTGATGAAGACCCCTGATAGGGGTTGAAAGCTCAGGAATAAAACTATTTTATGATACATGATTCGTTTTTTCTCCCTTTGTGGATCTCCAACTGCAAATATGCAAACTGTATCACAGACCTTCTCTTCCATATATATATATATATATATATATATATATATATATATATATATACAATATATATATATATATATATATATATATATATATATATATATATATACACAGTATATATATATATACTATATGATAGTGGATTGTCTTAAAATTCAGCTCTGTATTTACTGTGATCTACACAAGTCTGCACTGCATGAGTTTAATGCGTACATTGTATCTTGTTTATGTGACTTTATCTGACTGGAGCGGGGGGGGGGGGGTTGCAATTGTTAGCAATCATAACTTTTTATGTTTTACACATAAGGCAAAAAATAAGACTACTTTAAAATAGATCATACAGTATATGTGTTCTGCCAACTTAACTTAGTGGGGTTCTGCCAATTTACTAACTTCCTGTAACAGATGTCTATACAAGTGGCTCTCTATATCTTTCTCTTGAAACATTTAAAATGAAAAATGACATCTGCCGCTAGAGATTTTTTTTTTTTCTCTGGAAAAGAATGCAACCATCAGCCTAATATTAAAATATAAGCTACTCCTTTAAAAAGCTTGTTGATTTTCCATACCCTGATATTGACTAACTGTCTGTGTTTGATGTATGCTTCTTAGCCTAGTGTAGACTTACGGTTAGAGTTTAACTTGTTAGTTCTGCTTCTGTGGCCAATGCAGTATAACTACAGATGCCCCAAGATATTAAAATTGACTGTTCAAATGGACTGAGTGTGGGAGTTTTCATTGGGTTTAAATTGATAACAGCTGAGAGAAAGAGAGTGAAAAGATTAAGAGCATATATGGCAAGAGAAAGCATTTTGCTTGTATAATGCTGCGACACCAAAGAGACTTGAGTTGTATGGGAAAATGCTTGTAATAAAAAGGGAGTTTGTGATTAATCATTAGATGTTATTATTTAAGTGGTAAACAATTTGACTTGGGAATTAACTTGAGAATAACCCCTTATAAAGGAGAAAAAACAAGCATATCTGAAACTATGCCAAGTTGTAAGTCTTTGGGGAACTTTTAAATGCAGCTAGCATACATTTCAGGTGGGATACAACACATTGTAAGAAATGTGATTTTATTTTTTTAAGAAATGTGGGAGAATGAAAACAGGTAAAAAAAAATACATTCTGTCAAAATCTCATATTTTTTTTTAATTCTAACTACATGAAGTTACTGTATGTTAATTATAATAGATGAAAAAGGAGAACTAAGGACATCTAGCATTAAAATAAGTGTTATTTGTATTGTTAGTGTGTGTGGGTGAGTGGGCTCTGTGATGATCTGGCACCCCGTCCAGTGTTGGTTCTTGTCTTGCACTTAATGCTGCCAGAATAAGTTCCAACTTTGATTATGCAGTTTTAGGAATATCATGTTATATAATGTAAGTATTGTACTGTGGGAATTATCTTTCAGTTGTTTGGCTACTTTTTAGCTGTAATACTTGTACAATGACTTCCTTTGGCTCACTGATTAGTTTGTTATTAGATCTGTTAACTGCAATTAAATGTGTTTAATAAATAACTACAAAAGTCTTGATTTTGTAGAACCCACTTCAATTTATACATTTTCTTCAATTTTCTGCTTTTTCCACTCGCAAAATATTTCCCTTCATCATCTATCCATGTTGGATGCCCTCCATAAGCCAAAAAATCCATCCTAGTGCCTGTCTTGCCAAGACTAAAAAGCCCCAATAAAGTTTGGTCATTTCTTCCTCATTCTTGATTTAAATGCCAAGGAAGCCCTCAATTCATTTCCAAAATTCCTCTACTGGTTTCTTTGTTCTTGGAGTGTCTATCCTTGTTTAAACAGGGAAAGACCCCATGCTTCCCTCACATTCTATAACTCCTTGTCTGTAAGCATAGGAGAAGCAGCCTGGGCTCCTGCATTACCTGCTGTGCCCCCATTATTAGGAAAATAATGTACAGCACATTAATACAGAGCTTACTTTCTGAATAAAACTCACATGATTATATTAAATATAACATTATGTGCTTTTTAATTTATTTTAAGAATATTAAAATAAACAGAAACAAACAGGGTTGTAAATTTAAGTACATGAAAAAGTGGATGTTCTACATTTCAATATACAGTATACTGACAGATACACTTTAACAAACCACAATAAAAATGATCTTTTACAATCATTTGCTCACTAAAAATGGTCAGAAATTCAGTTGTTTGCTATAGTACTGGGGTTTTGTACTGTGTTAGCCATTATGGATGTAGTGAGAAATCAAGCAAAATGATGCCTTTTATTGGCTAGCTAAAAAGATTACAATATGCAAGCTTTCGAAGGCAACTCAGGCCCCTTCTTCAGGCAAGATGTACTTGTTTACTATGGAATACATTTGTACACCCCAAGCATCAATAGTTGATGTTGCCCTCATACAATTTATAGACATTTTCTGTAACTGTTTATCCAGCTGGTACATTGTCTCAGAAGAATGCGTGCCCACTCTTCCTTTCAAGAACCCTTTAACTGTGTGATATCTGAGCGTTTCCTTTTATATTCCACCCATTTCAAATACCACAACAGCATTTCTGTGGAATGAAGATCTGGGCTTTGACTTGGCAATCCCATTATCCTCAATTTCTTCATTTTAAAACATTCTTTTGTGGATTCTCCAGAATGTTTTGGGGATACAAAACTTTGTGGTGTTGCAAGGATCACTTAACATTCAGTT